>NC_092053.1:39401650-39701650 GCF_003086295.3 Arachis hypogaea | reverse complement strand
AATAGAGATGCTTTCGTTCCTCTGAACCTCTGCATTCCTGCTATCTTCATCCAATCAGTCTTACTCCTTTCCATGTCTGGCTTTATGTGATACATCACCATTGTCAATGGCTACTTTCGGTCTTCTCTCAGGAAAATAATCCAAATGCCGTGTCACGGCACGGCTAATCGTCTGGAGGCATCACCCTTGTCAATGGTTTCATCTTATCCTCTCAGTGAAAATGGTCAACGCACCCTGTCACGGCACGGCTATTCATCTGTCGGTTCTCGATCCTGCTGGAATAGGATTTACTATCCTTTTGCGTCTGTCACTACACCCGGCAATCGCGAGTTTGAAGCTCGTCACAGTCATTCAATCATTGAATCCTACTCGGAATACCACAGACAAGGTTTAGACCTTCTGGATTCTCTTGAATGCCGTCATCGTTCTAGCTTACGCCACGAAGATTCTGATTAAGAGATCTAAGAGATACTCATTCAGTCGAAGGTAGAACGGAAGTGGTTGTCAGGCACGCGTTCATAGGGAATGATGATGATTGTCACGTTCATCACATTCAGATTAAAGTGCGAATGAATATCTTAGAAGCGAAATAAGATGAATTGAATAGAAAACAGTAGTACTTTGCATTAATCTTTGAGGAACAGCAGAGCTCCACACCTTAATCTATGGAGTGTAGAAACTCTACCATTAAAAATACATAAGTGAAAGGTCCAGGCATGGCCGAGATGGCCAGTCCCCAAAACGTGATCAATAGATGAAAATATGATCAAAAGATGTCAAATACAATAGTAAAATGTCCTATTTATAATAAACTAGCTACTAGGGTTTACAGAAGTAAGTAATTGATGCATAAATCCACTTCCGGGGCCCACTTGATGTGTGCTTGGGCTGAGCTTGAGTGCTACATGTGTAGAGGTCATTCCTGGAGTTGATCGCCAGTTTTGGTGCCAGTTTGGGCGTTGAACTCCACTTTCCAACTTGTTTCTGGCGCTGGACGCCAGAATTGGGCAGAGAACTGGCGTTGAACGCCAGTTTGCGTCATCTAAACTTGGGCAAAGTATGGACTATTATACATTTCTGGAAAGCCCTGGATGTCTACTTTCCAACGCAATTAGAAGCGCGCCATTTCGAGTTCTGTAGCTCCATAAAATCCACTTTAAGTGCAGGGAGGTCAGAATCCAACAGCATCAGCAGTCCTTCTTCAACCTCTGAATCTGATTTTTGCTCAAGTTCCTCAATTTCAGCCAGAAAATACCTGAAATCACAGAAAAATACACAAACTCATAGTAAAGTCCAGAAATGTGAATTTAACATAAAAACTAATGAAAACATCCCTAAAAGTAACTAGATCCTACTAAAAACATACTAAAAACAATGCCAAAAAGCGTATAAATTATCCGCTCATCACAACACCAAACTTAAATTGTTGCTTGTCCCCAAGCAACTGAAAATCAAATAGGATAAAAAGAAGAGAATATACTATAAATTCCAAACTATCAATGAAACATAGCTCTAATCAGATGAGCGGGACTTATAGCTTTTTGCCCCTTGAATAGTTTTGGCATCTCACTTTATCCATTGAGGTTCAGAATGATTGGCTTCTATAGGAACTCAGAGTTCAGATAGTGTTATTGATTCTCCTAGTTCTGTATGATGATTCTTGAACACAGCTATTTTATGAGTCTTGGCCGTGGCCCTAAGCACTTTGTTTTCCAGTATTACCACCGGATACATAAATGCCACAGACACATAATTGGGAGAACCTTTTCAGATTGTGACTCAGCTTTGCTAAAGTCCCCAATTAGAGGTGTCCAGGGTTCTTAAGCACACTCTATTTTTGCTTTGGACCTTGACTTTAACCGCTCAGTCTCAAGTTTTCACTTGACACCTACACGCCACAAGCACATGGTTAAGGACAACTTGGTTTAGCCGCTTAGAACAGGATTTTATTTCTTTAGGCCCTCCTATCCACTGATGCTCAAAGCCTTGGGATCCTTTTTATTACCCTTGCCTTTTGGTTTTAAGGGCTATTGGCTTTTTGCTCTTGCCTCTTGGTTTTAAGAGCTTTTGGCTTTTTCTGCTTGCTTTTTCTTTTTCTTTCTATTTTTTTTTCGCCTAATTTTTTTTTCTGCAAGCTTTGTTCTTTGCTGCTTTTTCTTGCTTCAAGAATCATTTTTATGATTTTTCAGATTATCAAATAACATGTCTCCTAGTCATCATTCTTTCAAGAGCCAACATATTTAACATTCTTAAACAACAACTTCAAAAGACATATGCACTGTTCAAGCATACATTCAGAAAACAAGAAGCATTGTCACCACATCAATATAATTAAGCTAAGTTCAAGGATAAATTCAAAACTCATGTACTTCTTGTTCTTTTGAATTAAAACATTTTTCATTTAAGAGAGGTGATGGATTCATAGGACATTTATAACTTTAAGACAAAGTTACTAACTACTAATGATCATGTAGTGAAGACACAAACATAGATAAGCACATAACATAGAAAATGAAAAACAGAAGAAATAAGAACAAGGAATGAATCCACCTTAGTGATGGTGGCGTTTCCTTCTTGAGGAACCAATGATGTCCTTGAGCTCTTCTATGTCTCTTCCTTGTCTTTGTTGCTCCTCCCTCATTGCTTTTTGATCTTCTCTTATTTCATGCAGCATGATGGAGTACTCTTGATGTTCCACCCTTAATTGTCCCATGTTAGCACTTAATTCTCCTAGGGAGGTGTTGATTTGCTCCCAATAGTTTTCTGGAGGAAAATGCATTTGAGGCATCTCCGGGATCTCATGGTGATGAGCTTCCTGCGCCTCTTGAGCTCCATAAATGGGCTCTCTTGCTTGCTCCATTTTTTTCTTAGTAATGGGCTTCTCTTCCTTAATAGGAATGTCTCCTTCTATGAAAGCTCCAGCTGAGTAACATAGATGGCAGATAAGATGAGGAAAAGCTAGCCTTGCCATGGGGGATGACTTTTCGGCTATTTTGTAGAGTTCATTAGAGATGACTTCATAAACTTCTATTTCCTCTCCAATCATGATGCTATGAATCATGATAGCCCGATCCACAGTAACTTCAGATCGGTTGCTAGTGGGAATGATTGAGCATTGAATGAACTCCAACCATCCTCTAGCCACAGGCTTGAGGTCCAATCTTCTTAGTTGAACCGGCTTGCCTTTGGAGTCAATCTTCCATTGAGCTCCTTCCACACATATGTCCATAAGGACTTGGTCCAACCTTTGATTAAAGTTGACCCTTCTAGTGTAGGGGCGTTCATCTCCTTGCATCATGGGCAAGTTAAACGCCAACCTCACATTCTCCGGACTAAAATCTAAGTATTTCCCCCGAACCATTGTAACATAGTTCTTTGGATCCGGGTTCTTACTTTGATCATGGTTCTTGGTGATCTATGCATTGGCATAGAACTCTTAAACCATTAGGATGCCGACTTGTTGGATGGGATTTGTTAGAACTTCCCAACCTCTTCTTTGAATTTTATGTCGGATCTCCGGATACTCATTTCTTTTGAGTTTGAAAGGGACCTCGGAGATTACCTTCTTCTTGGCCACAACATCATAGAAGTGGTCTTGATGGGCTTTGGAGATGAACCTTTCCATCTCCCATGACTCGGAGGTGGAAGCTTTTGTCTTCCCTTTCCCCTTTCTAGAGGATTCTCCGGTCTTAGGTGCCATCAATGGTAATGGAAAAACAAAAAGCTTATGCTTTTACCACACCAAACTTAGAATATTGCTCGCCCTCGAGCAATAAAAGAAAGAATAGAGGAAGAAGAAGAAGAAAATATGGAGAAGAAGGGTGAAGTATGTTTCGGCCAAGTAGAGAGGAGAGGGTTGTGTTGTGTGAAAATGAGGAAGAATGGAGGGCTATATATAGGGGAGGGGGGAAAGGTTTCGGCCATATGGGTGGGTTTGGGTGGAAAATTGGTTTTGAATTTTGAAGGTAGGTGGGGTTTATGAGGTAGGTTTATGGGGAAGAGTGGATGGATGTGAGTGGAAAAGAGGTGATGGGGAAGAGAGATTAAGGTGATTGGTGAAGAGTTTTGGGGAAGAGTGTTTATGGGATTGTGTGAAAGAGGGGTGAGAAGAAGTGAGTGGAGGTAGGTGGGGATCCTGTGGGGTCTACAGATCCTAAGATGATCCTGTGGGGTCCACAGATCTTGAGATGATCATGTGGGGTCCACAGATCCTGAGATGATCCTGTGGGGTCCACAGATCCTGAGGTGTTCAAGGATTTACACCCTTGCACCAAATTAGGCATGTAAAATGCCTTTGCACACAACTCTGGGCGTTCAGCGCCAGGTTGGTGCCCATTTTGGGCGTTTAACACCCATTTGTTGGCCATTTCTGGCGTTGAACGCCAAAACCATGCTTGTTCTGGGCGTTCAGCGCCAGCTCTTCTCCAGGGTGCCATTCTGGCGTTCAGCGCCCAGATGATGCCCATTTTGGGCGTTCAGCGCCCAGATACTTGATGCCAAGGCATCTTAGGCTAGTTTCACTAGCATTTTTCTTTTATTTTTAGTTATTTTATGCATTTTCTTGAGCCTTAAGTAATCATTTGGGCCAAATAGTCATGCTTGTCTTAAATCATTCAAACATGAAGATTTTGATGCAAATTCCATGAGTTTTTAGTTATATTCCTTGAATGCTATGAATGAAAGATTTCTCATGAAATTTTGCAAGACTTTGATGCAATTGTTTGGATGATTTCAGGAAAGAAGAGGCTAGGCAAGGAAGCAACAAAAATCAATAAAGGAAGCTTGAATATCACATGTGGAGTTTAAGTTCCAGTTTAAGCTTAAACTGGAACTTAAACGGCCAAAATCATGAAAGCTGAGGAAAGGGTGAAAGTGGCGTTTAACCTCCAGTTTAACCTTAAACTGGAAGTTAAACGCCAGAAATGGGAAATGCACCAGGGAGCCATTTCCACGTTTAAGCTCCAGTTTAACCTTAAACTGGAGCTTAAACGTGTTCGACCAAGTTTTCTCCTCCAGGGTTGCTTTCTCCATTTCCACGTTTAAGCTCCAGTTTAACCTTAAACTGGAGCTTAAACGTGTTCGACCTCCAGGGCTACCTTTCTCCCCTTCCACGTTTAAGCTCCAGTTTAACCTTAAACTGGAGCTTAAACGTGTTCGACACCTCCAGGGCTACCTTTCTCCCCTTCCACGTTTAAGCTCCAGTTTAACCTTAAACTGGAGCTTAAACGTGTTCGACCTCCAGGGCTACCTTTCTCCCCTTCCACGTTTAAGCTCCAGTTTAACCTTAAACTGGAGCTTAAACGTGTTCGACACCTCCAGGGCTGCCTTTCCTATCTCCACGTTTAAGCTTCAGTTTAACCTTAAACTGAAGCTTAAACGTGTTCGACTACTTTACCCTCCAGGGCTGCCTTCTTCCATTTCCACGTTTAAGCTTCAGTTTAACCTTAAACTGAAGCTTAAACGTGCTTCCACAAAAGGCATCACTGGAAGTGTCTGGCGTTTAAGCTGCAGTTTAAGCTTAAACTGCAACTTAAACGCCACTATTGGAAAAGGTTTCTGGGCCAAAAATATTGCAGTTTAAGTTAGCTTTTGAGCACAAACATTAACTTAAACTTACTCTGGTATGAAACCCAATTGAATATCATGGTTTATGGGATTGGGCCTGAAGGATTGATGAGTCTGGAATTTCAATTTGTTGAGTCATGTGTCATTACTTGATTATCACTAAGTTGGCTCAATGAATGTTATAGTATTTGGATCAGCAGCCTCATCAAGATTATGGATCATAAACCCAAAGCAAAAGGAAAGCAGGGAGAGGCCTCAAAGCCCAAGAAACACAACAGAAGCTCAATATAGAAAGTGTATAAATAGGATAGAATTCAAGTTAGGAAGGACTTTTTACCTTTTCATTTTTGCTAGTTTTCATACCTTTGTAATTGAATTCAGAGCTATGACTCACTAAACCCCCTTTCATTGGGTTAGGGAGCTCTATTGTAATTCAATGAATCAATAATAGTTTATCTTCTTCTTCAATCTTTTCTCTTGAATTTTGTTAGAAAGCTTCTCGATCTAATTCCATTGGGTAGTTGTCTTGGGAAAGAAACTACCCATAATTGGAATCCTTCGGAACCTTGGGAAAGGAATGGAGGATTCATGCTAGAGAAGCTTTCTCACAGTGAATTGGATTGGGGTTTGGATGGATATTGTGACATGTAATCCTACCAAATTGTGGTTCATGAAACTGTGTGGTATAATCAGTGATCGAGCATCATCTCTTCTTATGAACATTTAAACCAAGGGATTGGGAATTTGTTTGTTTTTAGAGAGAATTGGTGAGCCAAGGGATTGGGATCCAATCATATAAGATTGCCAAGCAAAATTCAATGAACGCATTGGTTGAGGAAGAGATAAACATGTTTTGATTCGGAGATCTCAATATCTCCTATAACCCAATGAATTCCCCATCTCTGATTTCCACTTTCTCTTTACATTCTGCAACTCAATTCATGCAATCACCCCCATTCTCTTTTAATTTCAGCAATTTAGCTTCTGCTCTTTAATTCATGCAATTTAAGATTCCACCATTTCAATTTCTTGCCATTTACGTTTCCCGCCAATTTTACATTCTGCAAATCTCATCTAATTCTTGATTCTGCTCAACTAGTCACATTTCTAATCCGAATTGCTCATTCAACCAATCCTTGTGGGATTCGACCTCACTCTATTGTGAGTTTTTACTTGACGATAACCGGTGCACTTGCCGGAAGGAATTTTGCCGATCGTGCAATTTCCTAAATTGTAGCATAACTAGTTTATGCGCATCAAGTTTATGGCGCCGTTGCCGGGGATTGGTTTTCGATTGACAATTCTCAAATTGGAAGTTAACTAGATTGAGCATTTTTCTTGCTTTGTTAATTCAGTTCAAGTTACTTGTTGAATTTTTACTTTCTGCACTCTGTTACATGCTTTCTTTCCTTATGCCTTTAAATTCAAGCAACTAACTCACTGACTCACTAACTATTTGAATTAATTCCTCAACTACTCTAACCATACTCTTCCATTAACCAAGAGTAGTTCACTTGTTTGTTGCTTGTGCTGTGTTCTTGTATGACAGGTAGGAGAGGAGAGACATCAACTCCTCCATATACTGAACCAGAGAGGACCCTTCATAGACTTAGAAGGGAAGCAAGAGGGAAGAGAGTACTGGGAGAAGAGGAATCTGAAGGAGAATCTGAGGACAATTTTGAGGAAGCTCTAGATCTCAACATGGATAGAGAAGTTCACAACCATGAGAGAGCTGATGGAAACAATGCCATTCCTGAGAGGAGGGTTCTTAGTTCATACATAAACCCAACCTCTGGGAATTGTGGTAGTAGCATTCAGAAACCACCCATTCAGGCCAACAATTTTGAGCTCAAACCACAGTTAATATCACTTGTGGAGAATCATTGTTCATTTGGTGGGAGTGCTAATGAAGACCCAAACCAACATCTCACAAAATTCCTGAGAATTTGCGACACTGTGAAGTCCAATGGAGTCCAGGAAGATGCCTATAAACTGCTTTTGTTCCCATTTTCACTTAGGGACAAGGCAGCGAAGTGGCTGGAATCATTCCCAAGGGGGAGCCTAACAACCTGGGATGAGGTGGAAAGCAAGTTTCTGGCACGTTTCTACCCCCCACAAAAGGTCAATAGGCTTCGATCTGAGGTTCAGACGTTTAGACAACAAGATGGTGAAACTCTCTACGAGGCATGGGAGAGGTTCAAGGATTTGACAAGGAAATGCCCACCAGACATGTTCCATGACTGGGTGCAATTGCACATTTTCTATGATGGACTCTCTTATGAATCAAGGAAGGCTGTAGACCATTCATCAGGAGGTTCATTGAACAGGAAAAAGACTGTGGAAGAAGCCATTGAAGTGATTGAGACAGTGGCTGAGAATGAGTACTACTATGCATCAGAGAGACACAACACTAAGGGAGTCATGGAGCTGAACCATGTTGATACAATTCTAGCCCAAAACAAGGTGTTTGCCAAGCAACTAGCAGAGCTCACCAGGAAATTAGAAACAAAACAAGTGGCTGCAATACACACACAAGATCAAGAGGAAGAAAGCACTGAAGGAGGTGATTGGGAAGAGGCCAACTATGTGGGAAACCAACAAAGGCAATCATATGATCCACATTCCAACACTTACAATCCAGGATGGAAAAACCACTCAAACTTTGGGTGGGGAAACCAACAAACCCAACCACAAAACCACAAACCTTACAACCACAACCAACATAATGATTCCACATACCAAAAATCTAACCAAAGATCCTACCAAACCACACAAAACACTTACTCCCAACCATCATATCATGGCCAAAATAATCAACCTACCCAACCTAATCCGAACCAACAATTTCAAGATCAATTAAACAGGATAGAAGGAGTGCTTGCAAACATGGGTCAGGACATAAGTGAGTTGAAAAACTTTAGGGATGATGTGAGATCTACCTTAAGGAACCATGGTGAAAAACTCAAGAGGATGGAGTCTCAAGTAGGAGAGCTATCTCAACAGGCCCCCAAGTCAACTGCAGTGTTCCCTAGTGACACAGAAAAGAATCCTAAAGGGGAACAAAAGAGAGTGAGATGGGAAGAATGCAAGGCCATCACCACATTGAAGGAAGTCTCAGAAGAAGACGGAATCAGACCCTCAGAACAGGAGCCAGAAATATTGAAGGAAGGTGTGGAAGAAGCTAAGCAGGAAGGTGAAACTGAACAAGCCAAGGAACTGCAAACAGGCATGCTGGAAACATACCAACCAAAAGCACCATTTCCTCAGAGGTTAGGAGGAGGTGAAAAAGGGAAAACCTATTCAAGGTTTTTAGAGACATTTAAGTCTCTCCATATCAATATTCCCTTCCTTGAGATCCTCCAGCAGATGCCTACACATATCAAGTATTTAAAGGAATTGTTGAGCAAGAAAAGAGTTTTGAAGGGAGGACAAACGGTAACAATGAACAAAGAATGCAGTGCCCTCATCAAGAAGGACACAGTCTCTAAGAAAACAGACCCAGGAAGTTTTCATATACCCTGCATCATAGGGGAAACAAAAATTGACAGAGGATTCTGTGATCTAGGAGCTAGCATAAATGTGATGCCTCTGACTCTTATGAAGAGGCTACAACTGAATGAGGTGAGATCCACTGATGTAATCATACAACTGGCTGACAAAACTCAGAAGCAAGCTGAAGGGGTAGTTGAAAATGTGCTGGTGAAAGTGGGAAATTATTTCTTCCCCACAGACTTTGTCATTTTGGACATGGAGGAAAGCCACCTACACCCTATCATTCTGGGAAGGCCATTTCTAGCCACTGCTAGGGCGCTCATAGATGTAGAACAAGGAGAGCTAATCTTGAGAATACATGAGGAACAGCTCACCTTCAATATTTTCAAACCTGCATCTGAGCCTGAACCAGAACCTGAAAAGCCTAAGGATGATAGTAGCCATCTGTGTTTGGAGGAAAGCAATCCAGTAGCTGAAACTCTGAAACAGTCCTTGGAAGGCAAACAAGAATTGCAAGAGTTAAAGCCACAAGAATCAATAGAAACAGATCAGAAGGATCCTCCTGGCATAAGGGTCAATGAAGAAATCCTCAAGAGAAAGGGAAGAATTGTAAAGAAATTGCCAAGAGGGTGGAGAAACAAGAAAATTCCCACTGAAGGTTTCTCTCCGGGAGATAAAGTGATATCAAGTCATTATCTGCCAATTCCACCTGGCCTCAAAACCATTCCCTCCCAGCTCCCTCAAGTGTTCACAATCAGGAAAGTTCTTTCTATGGAACATTTAGAAGTCATGAAGGAATCAAATGGGGACGTTTTCATAGTGAGAGGAGAAGACATCAAGCACTACAATCCACCCTAACAAGGGACAACCGTCAAGCTAGTGACGTTAAAGAAGCGCTTCATGGGAGGCAACCCATGTTTTAGTATCCTTACTCTTTATTGTTTTGCTTTGCATCTAATAAAGCATGGTTTCTTATGCATGAACTTGAATCCTCAGGACAACTGTTGAAAGAGTGCACTAAACATTGCATGTAAAATACAATTGGTATCTAAGTTTGGTGTGCCTGAAGGCACCCCAAATTTTATTCAAATTGTATTCAATCTTTCATTCAAAGTGCACAACCAAACATTAAGTTTGGTGTTCCTTTTGAACACAGTTAATGAAAAGCAAGAAGTTCCTCTGGATTTAGAAATTCATGACAAGTATACCATTTGCATGTTTTAATACTTTGGTTTCAATTACTTTAGGTAGTAAAATTGTTTAGGATCAAAGAGCCAAAGTGACTATGATTTGTTAGAATTATGCACATTCATTAAGGATAACCAACATGGATTTCATGTCATCAGGAGACATTACCAAACACTAAGTTTGGTGTCCAGTAATAAGTGTGCATACATACAAAGGTTACGGCTATAAGCTCAGGAAGTCAATCATTGATTTACAATTCAAAAAGAAGGAAAAAACATGTACAAGTACTATTCATTATTCACATGAACGAAAAAATGATAGCAAATTTGTTTGTTTGTGCAGGTACAAAAGGAAAGATAAGAATGGAGGAAAAAGACAAAGGGGAGGTACGGTGCTTGGTCAAAAAGGAAGTTCACAAGTCTTTGAAACTAACACATGGGAAAAGGGGGTTCTGCATGAAAAGATAGCTACATGTACAACCTAATGCACTCAGAATACCTCCAAGAAAATGAAAAGCAATTCGTCCTTTTCCCTAATTCATATATTTACCATCAAGCCACCCTTCACAAATCACCCTAGCCGTCCATTTTTCACTTACGGGCACTATAAAGAACCACTTGGGGAACGAGTTCCACACCACCAAATCTCCTTCATGCACATTTTCTTTCATCATAGCATAACTATCTCTTGCCAAAAACAACCTCACCACACTTCCAACAACACTTCTTGCTTCACCTTGTCAACTTTAGCTTGTCACTTACCAAAACTAAAGAACCAATGGCAGCCTCATCTAGCCACAAAAGAAGAAAAGACAAGCAGCCAATGGAGGAGAACAGGGAATTCGATGCATGGAGATACAAATCAGTTTTCCATGAGATTCAAGCCGAATGGATGAGACCTAAAACGGTACTAGCTGAGATTCCCTTTGACCTTGAAAAGGATGAGTTCCCAGGTGTTTGGGAGAAGATCAAAAAGAGGAAGTGGGAGCTCCTGACTAAGCCAATCACTAGAATCAACATCAACCTGGTGAAAGAGTTTTATGCAAATGCAGTGAGGGAGGATTCAACCTTGAAACCCACATACAAAAGCTATGTGAGAGGGGTGGAAGTTGACTTCATCCCCAAGGCAATCATGAAAACTCTTGGCCTGAAAAACATACGTTTCAGCCAAGCAAGTTATGAGGAAAGGATGATAGGAGAACCTGACTATACGACTATTGCTGAAGACCTTTGTGCCATCAGAGCTGAATGGGTGAGAAAAACAAGAGGGGCTCCAAGAGTCTTGAGAAGAGGAGACCTAACACCTGAAGCTAAAGGGTGGTATGCAATAGTTAGGAGATCCATCCTACCCACTGCAAACTCTTCAGAAATAGTCCCTAAAAGAGCCATCTTGCTACATTGCATTATGGTGGGAGGGGAGATCAAAGTTCATAAACTCATTGCTGAACAGATACAAGAGCTTAGTGAGAAAAGTGATCCTGAATCCTGGCTCCACTTCCCTAGCACCATCATTAGACTATGCATCGATGCCCAAGTACCACTTGAAGATGAAAGACCTAATTGGCTACATCCTGGAATGGCCATAACTGCGTACAGAATGACTCTTGGCCCAATTTCTCCAAGACATACAAAAAGAAGAAATGAAGAAGGGCAACAAGCAGAAGCAGAGCAAGAAGCAGAGCAAGAAGGACAAGAAGGACAAGAAGGAGAGGACGGAGAAGAAGAGCAAGAAGAGCAAAGAATTCCAGAAAGAAGACAACAAATTCTCAGAGACCCCATGGATATGAGCAGAATGCAGGAAATCATAGAAGAAATGTCTCAACAATACATGAGGTCTCAGGAGAGACAAGAGGACTTTCACCTAAAAATGATGGATATGCAAAGGAACTTTGAATCAAGATTCTTAGATCTGCAAAGGGAAAAGAATTTACAATTACAGGAATCCTTCAGCCACATATGCCAACACTAAGATGCCAATGTCTTGGCAATCAAGGAAGCCACCACTTTACAGAATGCAAGATACTCAGTCCAAGCTGATTACAACATCAGTTCGCAAATCAAGCTTAACTACATAAGGGAACATTTACACAAGATGGACCCAGCATTCCCAGCTTTTGATGAGTATTTCAAAGGGAGGAAAGAAGGAGAAATAAACAAGGCAATGATCCTTGAAAAAGGAGTGGAAGAAACAATGAAAAAGGCTGGATTCTGGAAAAAGCTCATAAGAAAAGACAAAGGAAGTACAAGTGGTCAAAAAGGGGTAGGAAGCAAGAAGAAGCAGGATCCCAAGAATCAAGAAGAACCAAGCAATAAATGAGAGGTGGTCTCTGATGCCAAGGCATCTTAGGCTAGTTTCACTAGCCTTTTTCTTTTATTTTTAGTTGTTTTATGCATTTTCTTGAGCCTTAAGTAATCATTTTGGCCAAATAGTCATGCTTGTCTTAAATCATTCAAACATGAAGATTTTTATGCAAATTCCATGAGCTTTTAGTTATATTCCTTGAATGCTATGAATGGAAGAATTCTCATGAATTTTAGCAAGACTTTGATGCAACTGTTTGGATGATTTCAGGGAAGAAGAGGCTAGGCAAGGAAGCAACAAAATCAATAAAGGAAGCTTGAATATCACATGTGGAGTTTAAGTTCCAGTTTAAGCCTAAACTGGAGCTTAAACGCCAAAAATCATGAAGGATAAGAAATGCTGGAAATGAAGTTTAACCTCCAGTTTGACCTCAAACTGGAGGTTAAACGCCAGAATGGAAGGTCTCACCAAAGAAGCATTTCCACGTTTAACCTCCAGTTTGACCTCAAACTGGAGGTTAAACGCCAGAATAATAATGCCACTCAGGAAGGAGTTCCACGTTTAACCTCCAGTTTGACCTCAAACTGGAGGTTAAACGTGTTCGACACCTCCAGGGCTACCATTCTAAGCTTCCACGTTTAACCTCCAGTTTGACCTCAAACTGGAGGTTAAACGTGTTCGACCTCCAGGGCTGCCCTTCCTTTATCCACGTTTAAGCTTCAGTTTAACCTTAAACTGAAGCTTAAACGTGTTATATGGAACAGCTTGACCATGCCTTCTTCAAACATAAATAACTTGAGCTACAAAACTCCAAATGAGGTGATTCAAAATGAATTGGAAAGAAGACATCTAGAGCTTTCCAAGCATATATGGCATGCATGGTGGATACTAAAAATTGAGGGAGAAAACAGCCCCGTAATGTGCATAGAAGAGCATAGTACCAACATGCAATCAGGCCAGCTGACCTCTTCACCTTCCATGGAGTATAACTCGAGTTGTAGAGATCCAATTGAGGTGCTTCCAGTTGCGTTAGAAAGCCGACATCCATAGCTTTCCAACGAGGTATAATAGTCTATATTTGGCATCAAATTGGCAAGGTTGACAAGAGAACAAAGTGACGACTCAAGAAAGGGGGTGCAACATTTGAGTGTAGTTTAATGGATCATTATCCTTTTTGGATCAATTATGTCACTCAGCCCTTCAAGCAAGCAAGGCCCATCAACAACACCAAATCAAGGCCACAAGAATCATCTAGAATAGTTTATTTTCATTTGATTGTAATTTGCTTTGAATTTCATTTTCATTTTGTAATTTAGGGAGCCTATTTAAAGGCCTTAGTTTTTGCATTAGAAGAGGGGGGATTGAAGGGGAATCCAGCCCCTGATGGGGACCTTGGACTTTTACTTTCACTTTTAGCTAGTTTTCCTTTTCTTTGTAATTGAATTCAGAGCTATGATTCACTAAACCCCCTTTCATTGGGTTAGGGAGCTCTATTGTAATTCAATGAATCAATAATAGTTTATCTTCTTCTTCAATCTTTTCTCTTGAATTTTGTTAGAAAGCTTCTCGATCTAATTCCATTGAGTAGTTGTCTTGGGAAAGAAACTACTCATACTTGGAATCCTTCGGAGCCTTGGGAAAGGAATGGAGGATTCATGCTAGAGAAGCTTTCTCACAGTGGATTGGATTGGGGTTTGGATGGATATTGTGACATGTAATCCTACCAAATTGTGGTTCATGAAATTGTGTGGTATAATCAGTGATCAAGCATCATCTCTTCTTATGAACATTTAAACCAAGGGATTGGGAATTTGTTTATTTTTAGAGAGCATTGGTGAGCCAAGAAATTGGGATCCAATCATATAAGATTGCCAAGCAAAATTCAATGAACGCATTGGTTGAGGAAGAGATAAACATGTTTTGATTCGGAGATCTCAATATCTCCTATAACCCAATGAATTCCCCATTTCTGATTTCCACTTTCTCTTTACATTCTGCAACTCAATTCTTGCAATCACCCCCATTCCCTTTTAATTTCAGCAATTTACATTCTGCTCTTTAATTCATGCAATTTAAGATTCAGCCATTTAATTTTCTTGTCATTTACTTTTCCCGCCAATTTTACATTCCGCAATTCTCATCTCAAATCTTGATTCAGCTCAACTAGAACACACTTCTAATCCGAATTGCTCACTCAACCAATCCTTGTGGGATTCGACCTCACTCTATTGTGAGTTTTTACTTGACGACGATAACCGGTGCACTTGCCGGAAGGAATTTTGCCGATCGTGCAATTTCCTAAATCGTAGCATAACAAGTTTATGCGCATCAAGTTTATGGCGCCGTTGCCGGGGATTGGTTTTCGATTGACAATTCTCAAATTGGAAGTTAACTAGATTGAGCAATTTTTCTTTTCTTTTGTTAATAGTTTTTGTTTCAGTTTATTACTGCTAATTTCTGCAGATTTTAATTTGTTTTCTTTGCTTATTCACTTGTTAGCATACTAACCACTAGCTGTTTGTGATATTGCCTCACTATGGGATTTCCACTATCTTTGGATGAGTATTGTTTGAGACTAAGCACATTGCAAAAAAGAAAGGAGTATCCATCATCTTTTGGTCAATCAAAATCCATGAGAAACTCTCCACCACCACAGAATGATTCATGTTATTATGCTCATGGTGGGTGGGAGTATCAGGAACAGGAAACGGGGTACTTCCCAGAGCCACAAAATGGTCCATGTTTTGGTGAATTTGAACACTACTCAAGTTGTGGCTGGGAAGATCAAAACCAAAGAGATTTCACTTATTCACACCCCATTCATCAAGAGCCATCACCTCTGAATTATCCAACCTCACCTCCTAGTTTTACATATCCAAATTCTTCATCACTTGAGCATTTCTCAGCATAAAATTCCTTCTCAAATTCATACAATTCATTTCACTATCCACAAGACTCATTCCACTACACACAAGAGTCATACCACTACCAACACGCCAACCAAAGACTCTATCAACCCACACAAAACACATACTCCCAGCCACCATATCACAGCCAAGATAATCAACCTCATCAACCTAATCCGAACCAACAATTTCAAGATCAATTAGACAGGATAGAAGGAATGCTTGCAACCATGAGTCAAGACATAACCGATTTGAAAGGCTTTAAGGAAGAATTGATATCCAACTTACAAAATCAAGGTGCTGCCATTCAAAAGCTAGAAGCACAAATTGGATATCTATCAAAGCAAATCCCTACCCACAATTCTTCTAGTGAGACCATGGCAAACCCAAGGGAGGAATCAGAAGAACAAGAAATGGAGAAGGTTAATCAAGGGAGATCACACTCCAATGAAACAGAGAGTTGCAAAGAGGAAAGGTTCATTGAACCACAAATTCAGGAAGATTTTGATGAACAGGATACTCCAACTGTCCAACAACAACCAAGTTCTGAGATCAAGGATGTGAAGGCAGTAGAAACAAGCACCAAAATGAGGATTGTGACCGAGAAACAAAGGACCATATCCATGAAGAAGAGAAGGTCGAAGAACAATCCAACTCCTGAGCCAACAAGCAAGTTCACTCAAGCCAATCACAAGGGAAAGCTTGCTGGAAAGAAGCATTCACAAAAAGGGGCACTAACTAGCTCCTTTATCCACTTGAAGTCATTCCTCTTAACAAACTGGAGGAAGAGGAAGAAAGTCAGGAACAGCATGTCAAGCTAATGACGTTAAAGAAGCGCTTGTTGGGAGGCAACCCAACCAAAGGTAGTTTTTCTTTTCTAGTTATTTCAATAAAAGAGTTAAGTAGATTTATCTGTATTGCAAGGAGCTAAGTTTGGTGTTGCACACCAAAACAATTCAAGGATGAATGTGAGATTCTAAGTTTGGTGTTCCACCAAAAACTTCATTAAAAGCACATTTCTACCTCAGCATGACTAGTCACTAGCTCCAACCAATCAGGGAAACTACTTAAACAATAGTTTAATTTCTAGTTCATAGTTTCTTTTTCTAGTTCATAGTTATTTTCTTAATAAAAGCACATGAGGTTTTCTGCATATGATCCAAATTGCTGCATATGGCAAGGAACTAAGTTTGGTGTTCACACACCAATCTAAGTTCAGAGGCCTACAAACATACATGCATGCTAACCAATTCTCAAAGTGCTTGGGGAACAAGCAACTTCTAATAGCTTTGCAGGAAGACAATCAATCTCATGGAAGGAATATACATCATCATCAAAGAGAACACCAAGGCTAGGAAGGATGATGAACAACAAAGAAGATGCTAAAAGGTTGTATTGTCACTTAATTGCTTGTACTTTGAATTGCTGATATTGGAAGTTTGCATGCATCCCTGCTTTAAGTTTGAGTCATTGCAGTTTTTGTTTGTCTGTTTGTTTAATTTCCAAATAAGTGATAGTCTAAGTGTCTGGATAAACTTCACTTGCTTAAATGTATGCTTGCCATGCTTGTTCTGTTTCCATAAAATAAAAGAAATGTTTGAACAAAAGTAACTCAATTCCATTTGGTAAGAAATCAAATAAGATTAAGTGGTGGTATGCATGTTTGATTGAATAGTCAGCTCACTAAGAAATAAAGTTAGAATTGTCACTTTTAGTGGAAATTAGGATGCTGTCTATGGATCTTGATGAATAAATGTCTTTGGCCATGAAAAAGAAAGAAAAAGAAGAAGAAAAAGCCACTGAAAAAGGGCAACCAAAAAGCAAAAAATTGAGAAAATAAGCTAGGCACCAATGGTTTGAACTTCTGAGACAAATGCCTGTGGTGTTTATGTATTAAGGATATGCTTGGATGAATAGGTTCTGAGGAGTGTTTCAACACTTGGTAACTTGGGTTAACTAACCCGGGATTATCAACCAAAAGTCCATTATCAAGAGCAACCTAAATACAAAACATTTAGTCACACAAAGAGGTGCTGGGCACCAATGTCTCAAGAAGAAATGTGAACTAAAATGCCTGTAGTGGATATGTGTAGTGCACTAATAAGAAAAAGAAAATGCCAAAGGCTTGAGCAACACATGACACTGAGCAACAAGGAGCAAATAAGCTCAAATAAAAAGAAAAACAAAGAAAAGAAACTTGCCAAGGATATGTGAATAACAAGAGGCCATAAGCAGTGTTTTAGTGGAAACATAAAAAGTGACTTTCTTACCTAAGAAACAATAAAGTGATGCTGCAACAACTTTCTGCATGAACACCCCATTAATCAATGTCAATTACTTACTGATATGGCTAATGAATTTACTTTCTGTTTCATTCTTTCTTCTCAATAATTCAGAACTTGCTTGGGGACAAGCAAGGATTAAGTTTGGTGTTGTGATGCCAAGGCATCTTAGGCTAGTTTCACTAGCCTTTTTCTTTTATTTTTAGTTGTTTTATGCATTTTCTTGAGCCTTAAGTAATCATTTTGGCCAAATAGTCATGCTTGTCTTAAATCATTCAAACATGAAGATTTTTATGCAAATTCCATGAGCTTTTAGTTATATTCCTTGAATGCTATGAATGGAAGAATTCTCATGAATTTTAGCAAGACTTTGATGCAACTGTTTGGATGATTTCAGGGAAGAAGAGGCTAGGCAAGGAAGCAACAAAATCAATAAAGGAAGCTTGAATATCACATGTGGAGTTTAAGTTCCAGTTTAAGCCTAAACTGGAGCTTAAACGCCAAAAATCATGAAGGATAAGAAATGCTGGAAATGAAGTTTAACCTCCAGTTTGACCTCAAACTGGAGGTTAAACGCCAGAATGGAAGGTCTCACCAAAGAAGCATTTCCACGTTTAACCTCCAGTTTGACCTCAAACTGGAGGTTAAACGCCAGAATAATAATGCCACTCAGGAAGGAGTTCCACGTTTAACCTCCAGTTTGACCTCAAACTGGAGGTTAAACGTGTTCGACACCTCCAGGGCTACCATTCTAAGCTTCCACGTTTAACCTCCAGTTTGACCTCAAACTGGAGGTTAAACGTGTTCGACCTCCAGGGCTGCCCTTCCTTTATCCACGTTTAAGCTTCAGTTTAACCTTAAACTGAAGCTTAAACGTGTTATATGGAACAGCTTGACCATGCCTTCTTCAAACATAAATAACTTGAGCTACAAAACTCCAAATGAGGTGATTCAAAATGCATTGGAAAGAAGACATCTAGAGCTTTCCAAGCATATATGGCATGCATGGTGGATACTAAAAATTGAGGGAGAAAACATCCCCGTAATGTGCATAGAAGAGCATAGTACCAACATGCAATCAGGCCAGCTGACCTCTTCACCTTCCATGAAGTATAACTCGAGTTGTAGAGATCCAATTGAGGTGCTTCCAGTTGCGTTAGAAAGCCGACATCCATAGCTTTCCAACGAGGTATAATAGTCTATATTTGGCATCAAATTGGCAAGGTTGACAAGAGAACAAAGTGACGACTCAAGAAAGGGGGTGCAACATTTGAGTGTAGTTTAATGGATCATTATCCTTTTTGGATCAATTATGTCACTCAGCCCTTCAAGCAAGCAAGGCCCATCAACAACACCAAATCAAGGCCACAAGAATCATCTAGAATAGTTTATTTTCATTTGATTGTAATTTGCTTTGAATTTCATTTTCATTTTGTAATTTAGGGAGCCTATTTAAAGGCCTTAGTTTTTGCATTAGAAGAGGGGGGATTGAAGGGGAATCCAGCCCCTGATGGGGACCTTGGACTTTTACTTTCACTTTTAGCTAGTTTTCCTTTTCTTTGTAATTGAATTCAGAGCTATGATTCACTAAACCCCCTTTCATTGGGTTAGGGAGCTCTATTGTAATTCAATGAATCAATAATAGTTTATCTTCTTCTTCAATCTTTTCTCTTGAATTTTGTTAGAAAGCTTCTCGATCTAATTCCATTGAGTAGTTGTCTTGGGAAAGAAACTACTCATACTTGGAATCCTTCGGAGCCTTGGGAAAGGAATGGAGGATTCATGCTAGAGAAGCTTTCTCACAGTGGATTGGATTGGGGTTTGGATGGATATTGTGACATGTAATCCTACCAAATTGTGGTTCATGAAATTGTGTGGTATAATCAGTGATCAAGCATCATCTCTTCTTATGAACATTTAAACCAAGGGATTGGGAATTTGTTTATTTTTAGAGAGCATTGGTGAGCCAAGGAATTGGGATCCAATCATATAAGATTGCCAAGCAAAATTCAATGAACGCATTGGTTGAGGAAGAGATAAACATGTTTTGATTCGGAGATCTCAATATCTCCTATAACCCAATGAATTCCCCATTTCTGATTTCCACTTTCTCTTTACATTCTGCAACTCAATTCTTGCAATCACCCCCATTCCCTTTTAATTTCAGCAATTTACATTCTGCTCTTTAATTCATGCAATTTAAGATTCAGCCATTTAATTTTCTTGTCATTTACTTTTCCCGCCAATTTTACATTCCGCAATTCTCATCTCAAATCTTGATTCAGCTCAACTAGAACACACTTCTAATCCGAATTGCTCACTCAACCAATCCTTGTGGGATTCGACCTCACTCTATTGTGAGTTTTTACTTGACGACGATAACCGGTGCACTTGCCGGAAGGAATTTTGCCGATCGTGCAATTTCCTAAATCGTAGCATAACAAGTTTATGCGCATCAGTCTCGTTCCTTAATAATCAAATGATAATTGGTGAATTGTCTTTATGAGCTTTCTTTCATTATAAGTCATTTAAGTTTTTAATGTGAAGTTTCTAGTATGTTTGTCTGTTTATTGTTTTGAATAAAGTGAATGCCTAGATGTTTGGATATAACTTCACCTTCTTAAACAAATGCTTACCATGCTTGTTCTGTTTCCAAAAATTAAAAGAAAAGTTTGAACAAAAGTAACTTGGCTCAATTAGTGACAAATCAAGTAGAATTAAGTGGTGGTATGCATGCTTGATTGTTTAGTCAGATCACTGGAAATAGAGTGTAGAATTATCATTTTTTGTGTAGAAATTGAAAACTGTCTATGGATCTTGATGAATAAATGTCTTTGGCCATGAAAAAGAAAGAAAAAGAAGAAGAAAAAGCCACTGAAAAAGGGCAACCAAAAAGCAAAAAAATTGAGAAAATAAGCTAGGCACCAATGGTTTGAACTTTTGAGACAAATGCCTGTGGTGTTTATGTATTAAGGATATGCTTGGATAAATAGGTTCTGAGGAGTGTTTCAACACTTGGTAACTTGGGTTAACTAACCCGGGATTATCAACCAAAAGTCCATTATCAAGAGCAACCTAAATACAAAACATTTAGTCACACAAAGAGGTGCTGGGCACCAATGTCTCAAGAAGAAATGTGAACTAAAATGCCTGCAGTGGATATGTGTAGTGCACTGATAAGAAAAAGAAAATGCCAAAGGCATGTGCAACACATGACACTAAGCAAACAAGGAGCAAAGGAGCTCAAAGAAAAAGAAAAGAAAAACAAAGAAGAGAAAAGTGCCAAGGACATAAGAATAACAAGAGGCCATAGCAGTGTTTGATGAATGCAATAAAAAAGTGATAATCTTACAGGATAAGAATGAAAAAGTGATGCTGCAACTTTCTGCATAAAACCCTTCTGATGAACTTCAAGTGCTTACTAATATAGCCAATGTAATTGCTTTCTGTTTCATACTTTCTTCTCAAGTAACTCAGGACTTGCTTAGGGACAAGCAAGTATTAAGTTTGGTGTTGTGATGCCAAGGCATCTTAGGCTAGTTTCACTAGCATTTTTCTGTTATTTTTAGTTGTTTTATGCATTTTCTTGAGCCTTAAGTAATCATTTGGGCCAAATAGTCATGCTTGTCTTAAATCATTCAAACATGAAGATTTTGATGCAAATTCCATGAGTTTTTAGTTATATTCCTTGAATGCTATGAATGAAAGATTTCTCATGAAATTTTGCAAGACTTTGATGCAATTGTTTGGATGATTTCAGGAAAGAAGAGGCTAGGCAAGGAAGCAACAAAAATCAATAAAGGAAGCTTGAATATCACATGTGGAGTTTAAGTTCCAGTTTAAGCTTAAACTGGAACTTAAACGGCCAAAATCATGAAAGCTGAGGAAAGGGTGAAAGTGGCGTTTAACCTCCAGTTTAACCTTAAACTGGAAGTTAAACGCCAGAAATGGGAAATGCACCAGGGAGCCATTTCCACGTTTAAGCTCCAGTTTAACCTTAAACTGGAGCTTAAACGTGTTCGACCAAGTTTTCTCCTCCAGGGTTGCTTTCTCCATTTCCACGTTTAAGCTCCAGTTTAACCTTAAACTGGAGCTTAAACGTGTTCGACCTCCAGGGCTACCTTTCTCCCCTTCCACGTTTAAGCTCCAGTTTAACCTTAAACTGGAGCTTAAACGTGTTCGACACCTCCAGGGCTACCTTTCTCCCCTTCCACGTTTAAGCTCCAGTTTAACCTTAAACTGGAGCTTAAACGTGTTCGACCTCCAGGGCTACCTTTCTCCCCTTCCACGTTTAAGCTCCAGTTTAACCTTAAACTGGAGCTTAAACGTGTTCGACACCTCCAGGGCTGCCTTTCCTATCTCCACGTTTAAGCTTCAGTTTAACCTTAAACTGAAGCTTAAACGTGTTCGACTACTTTACCCTCCAGGGCTGCCTTCTTCCATTTCCACGTTTAAGCTTCAGTTTAACCTTAAACTGAAGCTTAAACGTGCTTCCATAAAAGGCATCACTGGAAGTGTCTGGCGTTTAAGCTGCAGTTTAAGCTTAAACTGCAACTTAAACGCCACTATTGGAAAAGGTTTCTGGGCCAAAAATATTGCAGTTTAAGTTAGCTTTTGAGCACAAACATTAACTTAAACTTACTCTGGTATGAAACCCAATTGAATATCATGGTTTATGGGATTGGGCCTGAAGGATTGATGAGTCTGGAATTTCAATTTGTTGAGTCATGTGTCATTACTTGATTATCACTAAGTTGGCTCAATGAATGTTACAGAATTTGGATCAGCAGCCTCATCAAGATTATGGATCATAAACCCAAAGCAAAAGGAAAGCAGGGAGAGGCCTCAAAGCCCAAGAAACACAACAGAAGCTCAATATAGAAAGTGTATAAATAGGATAGAATTCAAGTTAGGAAGGACTTTTTACCTTTTCATTTTTGCTAGTTTTCATACCTTTGTAATTGAATTCAGAGCTATGACTCACTAAACCCCCTTTCATTGGGTTAGGGAGCTCTATTGTAATTCAATGAATCAATAATAGTTTATCTTCTTCTTCAATCTTTTCTCTTGAATTTTGTTAGAAAGCTTCTCGATCTAATTCCATTGGGTAGTTGTCTTGGGAAAGAAACTACCCATAATTGGAATCCTTCGGAACCTTGGGAAAGGAATGGAGGATTCATGCTAGAGAAGCTTTCTCACAGTGAATTGGATTGGGGTTTGGATGGATATTGTGACATGTAATCCTACCAAATTGTGGTTCATGAAACTGTGTGGTATAATCAGTGATCGAGCATCATCTCTTCTTATGAACATTTAAACCAAGGGATTGGGAATTTGTTTGTTTTTAGAGAGAATTGGTGAGCCAAGGGATTGGGATCCAATCATATAAGATTGCCAAGCAAAATTCAATGAACGCATTGGTTGAGGAAGAGATAAACATGTTTTGATTCGGAGATCTCAATATCTCCTATAACCCAATGAATTCTCCATCTCTGATTTCCACTTTCTCTTTACATTCTGCAACTCAATTCATGCAATCACCCCCATTCCCTTTTAATTTCAGCAATTTAGCTTCTGCTCTTTAATTCATGCAATTTAAGATTCCGCCATTTCAATTTCTTGCCATTTACGTTTCCCGCCAATTTTACATTCCGCAAATCTCATCTAATTCTTGATTCTGCTCAACTAGTCACATTTCTAATCCGAATTGCTCATTCAACCAATCCTTGTGGGATTCGACCTCACTCTATTGTGAGTTTTTACTTGACGATAACCGGTGCACTTGCCGGAAGGAATTTTGCCGATCGTGCAATTTCCTAAATCGTAGCATAACTAGTTTATGCGCATCAATACTGCCCATTTTGGGCGTTCAGCGCCAGAACCATGCTCTGTTCTGGCGTTGAACGCCAGGCAGATGCTTCCTCCAGGGTGTGATTTTTCTTCTGCTATTTTTGATTCCGTTTTCAATTTTTATATTTATTTTGTGACTCCACATGATCATGAACCTATAAAGACATATAACTAAGAAAAATATTGTTAGATAAATAAAAATTGGGTTGCCTCCCAACAAGCGCTTCTTTAATGTCAATAGCTTGACAGTGGGTTCTCATGGAGCCTCACAGATGTTCAGAGCATTGTTAAAACTCCCCAACACCAAACTTAGAGTTTGACTGTGGGGGCTTTGTTTGACTCTGCTTTGAGAGAAGCTTCTTCTGCTTCCTCTCCATGGATGCAGAGAGAGATCCTTGAGTTGTAAACACAAGGTTGTCCTCATTCAATTGAAGGATCAATTCTCCTCTGTCCGCATCAATCACAGCTCTTGCTGTGGCTAGGAAAGGTCTTCCTAGGATGATGGATTCATCCTCTTCCTTTCCAGTATCCAGGACTATGAAATCAGTAGGGATGTAAAGGCCTTCAACCTTTACTAACACATCCTCTACTTGTCCATAAGCCTATTTTCTTGAATTATCTGCCATCTCTAATGAGATTCTAGCAGCTTGCACCCCATAGATTCCCAGTTTCTCTATTACAGAGAGGGGCATGAGGTTTATCCCTGAACCAAGATCACATAGAGCCTTAAAGATCATGGTGCCTATGGTGCAAGGTATTGTGAACTTTCCAGGATCCTGTTTCTTCTGAGGCAATGTCAGTTGATCCAGATCACTTAGTTCATTGGTGAACAAGGGAGGTTCATCTTCCCAAGTCTCAATACCAAATAATTTGGCATTCAGCTTCATGATTGCACCAAGAAACTTGGCAATTTGCTCTTCAGTAACATCCTCATTCTCTTCAGAAGAGGAATACTCATCAGAGCTCATGAATGGCATAAGGAGGTTCAATAGAATCTCTATGGTCTCTAGATGAGTCTCAGATTCCTTTGGTTCCTCAGAGAGAAGCTCCTTATTGATCACTGGATGTCCCAGGAGGTCTTCCTCCTTGGGATTCACGTCCTCCTCTCCCTCATTGGGTTCGGCTATTTTGGTTATGTCAATGGCCTTGCACTCTCCTTTTGGATTTTCTTCTGTATTGCTTGGGAGAGTGCTAGGAGGGATTTCAGTGATCCTTTTACTCAGCTGGCCCACTTGTGCTTCCAAATTTTTAATGGAAGACCTTGTTTCATTCATAAAACTCACAGTGGCCTTAGATAGATCAGAGACTAAGTTTGCTAAGCTAGATGGGTTCTGCTCAGAATTCTCTGTCTGTTGCTGAGTGGATGATGGAAAAGGCTTGCTATTGCTAAACCTGTTTCTTCCACCATTATTAAAGCCTTGTTGAGACTTTTGATCCTTCCATGAGAAATTTGGATGATTTCTCCATGATGAGTTATAGGTGTTTCCATAAGGTTCACCTAAGTAATTCACCTCTACTATTGCAGGGTTCTCAGGATTATAAGCTTCTTCTTCAGAAGATGCCTCTTGAGTACTATTGGATGCAGCTTGCATTCCATTCAGACTCTGAGAAATCATATTGACTTGCTGAGTCAATATTTTGTTCTGAGCTAATATGGCATTCAGAGTATCAATCTCAAGAACTCCCTTCTTCATAGGCGTCCCATTATTCACAGGATTCCTTTCAGAAGTGTACATGAACTGGTTATTTGCAACCATGTCAATGAGTTCTTGAGCTTCTGCAGGCGTTTTCTTCAGGTGAATGGATCCACCTGCAGAGGTATCCAATGACATCTTAGATAACTCAGACAGACCATCATAGAATATATCCAGGATGGTCCATTCTGAAAGCATGTCAGAAGGAAACTTTTTGGTCAGTCCTTTGTATCTCTCCCAAGCTTCATAGAGGGATTCACCTTCTTTCTGTCTGAAGGTTTGAACATCCACTCTAAGCTTGCTCAGCTTTTGAGGAGGAAAGAACTTGGCTAGGAAAGCCTTGACTAGCTTATCCCAAGAGTTCAGGCTATCCTTAGGTTGAGAGTCCAACCTTGCTCTAGCTCTGTCTCTTACAGCAAAAGGGAAAAGCATGAGCCTGTAGACTTTAGGATCTACTCCATTAGTCTTAACAGTATCACATATCTGCAAGAATTCAGTTAAGAACTGAAAAGGATCTTCAGATGGAAGTCCATGAAACTTGCAGTTCTGCTGCATCAGAGAAACTAATTGAGGTTTCAGCTCAAAGCTGTTTGCTCCAATGGCAGGAATGGAATGCTTCTTCCATGTAAATTGGAATTTGGTGCAGTAAAGTCACCAAGCATTCTCCCTGCATTGTTGTTGGGTTCGGCTGCCATCTCCTTTACTTGTTCGAAATTTCCAATCAAGTTGTCTCTGGATTGTTGTAATTTAGCTTCTCTTAATTTCCTCTTCAGAGTCCTTTCAGGTTCTGGACCAGCTTCAACAAGAATGCCTTTTTCTCTGTCCCTGCTCATAAGAAAGAGGAGAGAAAAAGAAAAGAAGAGGAATCCTCTATGTCACAGTAAAGAGGTTCCTTATTGTTAGTAGAAGAAAAGAAGAAGAGGAAAATCTGAACTCAGAAAGAGAGAGAGAGGGTTCGGATTTTTGGTGGGTGAGGGAGAGATGTTAGTAGATGAATAAATAAATAGAATAAGATGAGAGAGGGGAGATTTCGAAAATAATTTTTGAAAAAGAGTTAGTGATTTTTGAAAATAGTTTTTGAAAAAGGTTAGTAGTTTTTTTCGAAAATTCAAGATAAAAATAAAATAATCAGTTAATTAAAAAGAAATTTTTGAAAAAGGGGGAAGATATTTTCGAAAATAGAGAGAGAGAGTTAGTTAGGTGGTTTTGAAAAAGGTAAGAAATAAACAAAAAGTTAGTTAGTTAGTTAAAACAAATTTTGAAAAGATAAGAAGTTAGGAAGTTAGAAAAGATATTTTGAAATCAAATTTTTGAAAAAGATATGATGAGAAGATATTTTTGAAAAGATAGGATAGAAATTAGTTTTTTTTTAAAAAGATTTGATTTTTAAAATCACAATTAATGACTTGATTCACAAGAAATCACAAGATATGATTCTAGAACTTAAAGTTTGAATCTTTCTTAACAAGCAAGTAACAAACTTGAAATTTTTTGAATCAAAACATTAATTGTTATTGTTATTTTCGAAAATTTGATATAAAAATTAAGAAAAATATTTTTGAAAAATATTTTTGGAATTTTCGAAAATAACTAAGAAATTTGAAAAAGGTTTGATTTTTGAAAAAGATTTTGAAAAAGATAAGATTTTCAAATTGAAAATTTGATTTGATTCATAAGAAACAACTTGATTTTAAAAATTTTTGAAAAAGTCAATCTAATTTTTGAATTTGATGAGAGAAAAAGGGAAAGATATTTTTTTGATTTTTGAATTTTTAATAATGAGAGAGAAAAACAAGAAAAATGATGGAATGCATGAGAATTTTAGATCAAAACATGTGATGCATGCAAGAATGCTATGAATGTCAAGATGAACACCAAGAACACTATGAAGATCATGATGAACATCAAGAACATATTTTTGAAAAATTTTTAATGCAAAGAAAACATGCAAGACACCAAACTTAGAATTCTTTAATGCTTAGACACTAAGAATTCAAGAATGCACATGAAAAACAAGAAAAGACACAAAACATGCAAATGCAAAGATCAAACAAGAAGACTTACCAAGAACAACTTGAAGATCATGAAGAACACTATGAATGCATGAGAATTTTCGAAAAATGCAAGATGCACATGCAATTGACACCAAACTTATAACATGACTCAAGACTCAAACAAGAAACACAAAATATTTTTGATTTTTATGATTTTGTGATTTTTTTGTATTTTTTTCGAAAATTCCTTGAAAAAGAAAAATAAGGATTCCAAAATTTTTAATATGAATTCCAGGAATCTTATGTTCTTAATCTAAAGCTCCAATCAAAGGGTCAAGCATGGCTTAATAGCCAGCCAAGCTTTAGCATGTAACAGCTAGATCGTGAATTAGCAGTAGGTGGATTAGCACCAACTAGCTTGCTCTTGATAACAAATTGGAAGCCTCAGTCTAAATGAATTTAGACATGGCTTTACAGCCAGCCAGGCTTCACATGCTTCATGAAACACTAGAATTCATTCTTAAAAATTCTGAAGAAAAATATATTTTTGAAAATATTTTTATTTTTTTTTTCAAAAACAAAGGAGAAAATTTTGAAAGGTTTTTGAAAAATTTTTGAAATTAAAACAAAAAGAAAATTACCTAATCTGAGCAACAAGATGAACCGTCAGTTGTCCAAACTCGAACAATCCCCGGCAACGGCGCCAAAAACTTGGTGCGCAGAAATTGTGATCACACTTTGATTATGTAAAATTCATCGCTCTTTCTTTCCCTGGTAATGGCGCCAAAAACATGATGCCAATACCATGGTTCACAACTTCGCATAACTAACCAGCAAGTGCACTGGGTCGTCCAAGTAATACCTTACGTGAGTAAGGGTCGAATCCCACGGAGATTGTTGGTATGAAGCAAGCTATGGTCACCTTGTAAATCTCAGTCAGGCAGATATAAAATAGTAATGGGGTTTTCGAAATTAATTAATAAAATAGAGATAGAAATACTTATGTAAATCACTGGTGAGAATTTCAGATAAGCGAATAGAGATGCTTTCGTTCCTCTGAACCTCTGCTTTCCTGCTATCTTCATCCAATCAGTCTTACTCCTTTCCATGGCTGGCTTTATGTGATACATCACCATTGTCAATGGCTACTTTCGGTCTTCTCTCGGGAAAATGATCCAAATACCCTGTCACGGCACGGCTAATCATCTGGAGGCATCACCCTTGTCAATGGTTTCATCTTATCCTCTCAGTGAAAATGGTCAACGCACCCTGTCACGGCACGGCTATTCATCTGTCGGTTCTCGATCCTGCTGGAATAGGATTTACTATCCTTTTGTGTCTGTCACTACGACCGGCAATCGCGAGTTTGAAGCTCGTCACAGTCATTCAATCATTGAATCCTACTCGGAATACCACAGACAAGGTTTAGACCTTCCGGATTCTCTTGAATGCCGCCATCATTCTAGCTTACGCCACGAAGATTCTGATTAAGAGATCTAAGAGATACTCATTCAGTCGAAGGTAGAACGAAAGTGGTTGTCAGGCACGCGTTCATAGGGAATGATGATGATTGTCACGTTCATCACATTCAGATTGAAGTGTGAATGAATATCTTAGAAGCGAAATAAGATGAATTGAATAGAAAACAGTAGTACTTTGCATTAATCTTTGAGGAACAGCAGAGCTCCACACCTTAATCTATGGAGTGTAGAAACTCTACCGTTAAAAATACATAAGTGAAAGGTCCAGGCATGGCCGAGATGGCCAGCCCCCAAAACGTGATCAATAGATCAAAATATGATCAAAATATGTCAAATACAATAGTAAAATGTCCTATTTATAATAAACTAGCTACTAGGATTTACAGAAGTAAGTAATTGATGCATAAATCCACTTCCGGGGCCCACTTGGTGTGTGCTTGGGCTGAGCTTGAGTGCTACACGTGTAGAGGTCATTTCTGGAGTTGATCGCCAGTTTTGGTGCCAGTTTGGGCGTTGAACTCCACTTTGCAACTTGTTTCTGGCGCTGGACGCCAGAATTGGGCAGAGAACTGGCGTTAAACGCCAGTTTTCGTCATCTAAACTTGGGCAAAGTATCGACTATTATACATTTCTGGAAACCCTGGATGTCTACTTTCCAACGCAATTGGAAGCGCGCCATTTCGAGTTCTGTAGCTCCAGAAAAGCCACTTTTAGTGCAGGGAGGTCAAAATCCAACAGCATCAGCAGTCCTTCTTCAACCTCTGAATCTGATTTTTGCTCAAGTCCCTCAATTTCAGCCAGAAAATACCTGAAATCATAAAAAAACACACAAACTCATAGTAAAGTCCAGAAATGTGAATTTAACATAAAAACTAATGAAAACATCCCTAAAAGTAACTAGATCCTACTAAAAACATACTAAAAACAATGCCAAAAAGCGTATAAATTAGCCGCTCATCAGTCGATCCCACGGAGATTGTTGGTATGAAGCAAGCTATGGTCACCTTGTAAATCTCAGTCAGGCAGATATAAAATAGTTATGGAGTTTTCGAAAATAATACTAAAATAAGGATAGAAATACTTATGTAAATCATTGGTGAGAATTTCAGATAAGCGTATGGAGATGCATTCATTCCTCTGAACCTCTGCTTTCCTGCTGTCTTCATCCAATCAGTCTTACTCCTTTCTATGGCTGGCTTTGTGTAAGGATGTCACCGGTGCCAATGGCTACTTTCAATCCTCTCGGAAAAATGGTCCAAATGCTCTGTCACAGCACGGCTAATCGTCTGGAGGCATCACCCTTGTCGTTGGTTGCATCCTATTCCTCTCTATGAAAATAGTCCGATGCGCTGTCACTGCATGGCTAATCATCTTGGAGGTTCTCGATCATACTGGAATAGAATTTACTATCCTTTTGCGTCTGTCACTACGCCCAGCACTTGCGAGTTTGGAGTTCGTCACAGTCATTCAATCCCAGAGTCCTACTCGGAATACCACGGACAAGGTTTAGTCTTTCTGGACTCTCATGAATGCCGCCATCAATCTAGCTTATACCACGAAGATTCTGATTAAGAGATCTAAGAGATACTCATTCAATCTAATGTAGAACGGAAGTGGTTGTCAAGCACGCGTTCATAGGGAATGATGATGATTGTCACATTCATCACATTCAGGTTGAAGTGCAAATGAATATCTTAGAAACTGAATAAGTTGAATTGAATAGAAAACAGTAGTACTTTGCATTAATCCTTGAGGAACAGCAGAGCTCCACACCTTAATCTATGGAGTGCAGAAACTCTACCGTTGAAAATACATAAGTGATAATGGAGTTCATTGGTCTCGGCCCCAGAGGGGAACCGGAGTAACCAAGACTACGAATACAATGATAGAAAGTTCTATTTATAATAAACTAGTCACTAGGGTTTACAGAAGTAAGTAATTGATGCATAAATCCACTTCTGGGGCCCACTTAGTGTGTGCTTGGGCTGAGCTTGAAGTCTACACGTGGAGAGGTCATTCTTGGAGTTGAACGCTAGCTTTTGTGCCTGTTTGGGCGTTGAACTCCACTTTGCAACTTGTTTCTGGCGCTGGACGCCAGAATTGGGCAGAGAGCTGGCGTTGAACGCCAGTTTGCGTCATCTAAACTTTGGCAAAGTATGGACTATTATATATTTCTGGAAAGCCCTGGATGTATACTTTCCAACGCAATTGGAAACGCGCCATTCTGAGTTATGTAGCTTCAGAAAATCCATTTTGAGTGCAGGGAGGTCAGAATCCAACAGCATCAGCAGTCCTTCTTCAACCTCTGAATCTGATTTTTGCTCAAGTCTCTCAATTTCAGCCAGAAAATACCTGAAATCACAGAAAAACACATAAACTCATAGTAAAGTCCAGAAATGTGAATTTAACATAAAAACTAATGATAACATCCCTAAAAGTAACTAGATCCTACTAAAAACATACTAAAAACAATGCCAAAAAGCGTATAAATTATCCGCTCATCAGTCGATCCCACGGAGATTGTTGGTATGAAGCAAGCTATGGTCACCTTGTAAATCTCAGTCAGGTGGATATAAAATAGTTATGGAGTTTTCGAAAATAATACTAAAATAAGGATAGAAATACTTATGTAAATCATTGGTGAGAATTTCAGATAACCGTATGGAGATGCATTCATTCCTCTGAACCTCTGCTTTCCTGCTGTCTTCATCCAATCAGTCTTACTCCTTTCTATGGCTGGCTTTGTGTAAGGATGTCACCGGTGCCAATGGCTACTTTCAATCCTCTCGGGAAAATGGTCTAAATGCTCTGTCACAGCACGGCTAATCGTCTGGAGGCATCACCCTTGTCGTTGGTTGCATCCTATTCCTCTCTGTGAAAATGGTCCGATGCACTGTCACTGCATGGCTAATCATCTTGGAGGTTCTCGATCATACTAGAATAGAATTTACTATACTTTTGCGTCTGTCACTACGCCCAGCACTTGCGAGTTTGGAGTTCGTCACAGTCATTCAATCCCAGAGTCCTACTCGGAATACCACGGACAAGGTTTAGACTTTCCGGACTCTCATGAATGCCGCCATCAATCTAGCTTATACCACGAAGATTCTGATTAAGAGATCTAAGAGATACTCATTCAATCTAATGTAGAACAGAAGTGGTTGTCAGGCACGCGTTCATAGGGAATGATGATGATTGTCACGTTCATCACGTTCAGGTTGAAGTGCGAATGAATATCTTAGAAACTGAATAAGTTGAATTGAATAGAAAACAGTAGTACTTTGCATTAATCCTTGAGGAACAGCAGAGCTCCACACCTTAATCTATGGAGTGCAGAAACTCTACCGTTGAAAATACATAAGTGATAATGGAGTTCATTGGTCTCGGCCCCAGAGGGGAACCGGAGTAACCAAGACTATGAATACAATGATAAAAAGTTCTATTTATAATAAACTAGTCACTAGGGTTTACAGAAGTAAGTAATTGATGCATAAATCCACTTCCGGGGCCCACTTGGTGTGTGCTTGGGCTGAGCTTGAAGTCTACACGTGGAGAGGTCATTCTTGGAGTTGAACGCTAGCTTTTGTGCCAGTTTGGGCGTTGAACTCCACTTTGCAACTTGTTCCAACGCCAGAATTGGGCAGAGAGCTGGCGTTGAATGCCAGTTTGCGTCGTCTAAACTTGGGCAAAGTATGGACTATTATATATTTCTGGAAAGCCTTAGATGTCTACTTTCCAACGCAATTCGAAGCGCGCCATTTTGAGTTCTGTAGCTTCAGAAAATCCATTTTGAGTGCAGGGAGGTCAGAATCCAACAGCATCAGCAGTCCTTCTTCAACCTCTGAATCTGACCTTTGCTCAAGTCCCTCAATTTCAGCCAGAAAATACCTGAAATCACAGAAAAATACACAAACTCATAGTAAAGTCTAGAAATGTGAATTTAACATAAAAACTAATGAAAACATCCCTAAAAGTAACTAGATCCTACTAAAAACATACTAAAAACAATGCCAAAAAGCGTATAAATTATCCGCTCATCACAACACCAAACTTAAATTGTTGCTTGTCCCCAAGCAACTGAAAATCAAATAGGATAAAAAGAAGAGAATATACTATAAATTCCAAACTATCAATGAAACATAGCTTCAATCAGATGAGCGGGACTTGTAGATTTTTGCCTCTTGAATAGTTTTGGCATCTCACTTTATCCGTTGAGGTTCAAAATGATTGGCATCTATAGGAACTCAGAGTTCAGATAGTGTTATTGATTCTCCTAGTTCAGTATGATGATTCTTGAACACAGCTTCTTTATGAGTCTTGGCCATGGCCCTAAGCACTTTGTTTTCCAGTATTACCACCGGATACATAAATGCCACAGACACATAATTGGGTGAACCTTTTCAGATTGTGACTCAGCTTTGCTAAAGTCCCCAATTAGAGGTGTCCAGGGTTCTTAAGCACACTCTTCTTTTTGCTTTGGACCTTGACTTTAACCACTCAGTCACAAGTTTTCACTTGACACCTACACGCCACAAGCACATGGTTAGGGACAGCTTGGTTTAGCCGCTTAGGCCAGGATTGTATTCCTTTAGGCCCTCCTATCCACTGATGCTCAAAGCCTTGGGATCCTTTTTATTTGCCCTTGCCTTTTGGTTTTAAGGGTTATTGGCTGTTTGCTTTTGCCTCTTGGTTTTAAGAGCTTTTGGCTTTTTCTGCTTGCTTTTTTTTTTCGCCTTTTTTTTTTGCAAGCTTTGTTCTTTGCTGCTTTTTCTTGCTTCAAGAATCATTTTTATGATTTTTCAGATTATCAAATAACATGTCTCCTAGTCATCATTCTTTCAAGGGCCAACATATTTAACATTCTTAAACAACAACTTCAAAAGACATATGCACTGTTCAAGCATACATTCAGAAAACAAAAAGCATTGTCACCACATCAATATAATTAAACTAAGTTCAAGGATAAATTCAAAACTCATGTACTTCTTGTTCTTTTGAATTAAAACATTTTTCATTTAAGAGAGGTGATGGATTCATAGGACATTCATAACTTTAAAAAAAAGTTACTAACTACTAATGATCATGTAATGAAGACACAAACATAGATAGGCACTTAACATAGAGAAAACGAAAAACAGAGAAAGTAAGAATAAGGAATGAGTCCACCTTAGTGATGGTGGCGTTTCCTTCTTGAGGAACCAATGATGTCCTTGAGCTCTTCTATGTCTCTTCCTTGTCTTTGTTGCTCCTCCCTCATTGCTTTTTTATCTTCTCTTATTTCATGAAGGATGATGGAGTGCTCTTGATGTTCCACCCTTAGTTGTCCCATGTTGGAACTTAATTCTCCTAGGGAGATGTTGATTTTCTCCCAATAGTTTTGTGGAGAAAAATGCATATGAGGCATCTCAGGGATTTCTTGATGATGAGCATCTCTATGCTCTCTTGATTGCTCCATCTTTTTCTTAGTGATGGACTTGTCCTCTTCAATGAGGATATCTCCCTCTATGTCAATCCCAGCCGAATTGCATAGGTGGCAAATGAGGTGGGGAAAGGCTAACCTTGCCATAGTGGAGGACTTGTCAGCCACCTTGTAGAGTTCTTGAGGTATAATCTCATGAACTTCCACCTCTTCTCCAATCATGATGCTATGGATCATGATGGCCCGGTCTATAGTAACTTCAGACCGGTTGCTAGTGGGAATGATTGAGCATTAAATGAACTCCAACCATCCTCTAGCTACAGGCTTAAGGTCCAGTCTTCTTAGTTGAACCAGTTTGCCTTTTGAGTCAATCTTCCATTGAGCTCCTTCTACACATATATCCATGAGGACTTGGTTCAACCTTTGATCAAAGTTGACTCTCCTTGTGTAGGGGCGTGCGTTCTCTTCCATGTTTGGCAAGTTGAACGCCAACCTCACATTTTCTGGACTAAAATCTAAGTATTTCCCCCGAACCATTGTAACATAGTTCTTTGGATTCGGGTTCTTACTTTGATCATGGTTCCTAGTGATCCATGCATTAGCATAGAACTCTTGAACCATTAGGATGCCGACTTGTTGGATGGGATTTGTTAGAACTTCCCAACCTCTTCTTTGAATTTCATGTCGGATCTCCGGATACTCATTTCTCTTGAGTTTAAAAGGGACCTCGGGGATCACCTTCTTCTTGGCCACAACATCATAGAAGTGGTCTTGATGAGCTTTGGAGATGAACCTTTCCATCTCCTATGACTCGGAGGTAGAAGCTTTTGTCTTCCCTTTCCCTTTTCTAGAGGATTCTCCGGTCTTAGGTGCCATCAATGGTAATGGAAAAACAAAAAAAAAGCTTATGCTTTTACCACACCAAACTTAGAATTTTGCTCGCCCTCGAGCAAGAGAAGAAAGAATAGATGAAGAAGAAGAAGAAAATATGGAGAGGAGGGGGGAGGTGTGTTTCGGCCAAGAAGAGAAAAGAAGGTTGTGTTGTGTGAAAATGAGGAAGAATGGAGGGCTATATATAGGGAAGGGAGGGGGGGTAAGTTTCGGCCATAAGGGTGGGTTTGGGTGGGAAATTGATTTTGAATTTTGAAGGTAGGTGGAGTTTATGAGGTAGGTTTATGGGGAAGAGTGGATGGATGTGAGTGGTGAAGTGGTGATAGGGAAGAGAGATTGAGGTGATTGGTGAAGAGTTTTGGGGAAGAGTGTTTACGGGATTGTGTGAAAGAGGGGTGAGAAGAAGTGAGTGGAGGTAGGTGGGGATCCTGTGGGGTCTACAGATCCTGAGATGTTCAAGGATTTACAACCTTGCACCAAATTAGGCATGTAAAATGCCCTTGCACACAACTCTGGGAGTTCAGCGCCAGGTTGGTGCCCATTTTGGGCGTTCAACGCCCATTTGTTGCCCATTTCTGGCGTTGAATGCCAGAACCATGCTTGTTCTGGGCGTTCAGCGCCAGCTCCTCTCCAGGGTGCAATTCTGGCGTTCAGCGCCCAGATGATGCCCATTTTTGGCGTTCAGCGCTAGAACCATGCTCTGTTATGGCGTTGAACGCCCAAAACATGCTTTTTACTGGCGTTTAAACGCCAGTAAGGTCTTCCTCCAGGGTGTGATTTTTCTTCTGCTGTTTTTGATTCCGTTTTCAATTTTTATATTTATTTTGTGACTCCACATGATCATGAACCTATAAAGACATATAACTAAGAAAAATATAATTAGATAAATAAACATTGGGTTGCCTCCCAACAAGCGCTTCTTTAATGTCATGGAGCCTTACAGATGTGCAGAGCTTTGTTGAGACCTCCCAACACCAAACTTAGAGTTTGACTGTGGGGGCTTTGGTTGACTCTGCTTTGAGAGAAGCTTCTTCTGCTTCCTCTCCATGGATGCAGAGAGAGATCCTTGAGTTGTAAACACAAGGTTGTCCTCATTTATTTGAAGGATCAATTCTCCTCTGTCCACATCAATCACAACTCTTGTTGTGGCTAGAAAAGGTCTTCCTAGGATGATGGATTCATCATCTTCCTTTCCAGTATCCAAGACTATGAAATCAGTAGGGATGTAAAGGCCTTCAACCTTCACTAACACGTCCTCTACTTGTCCATAAGCCTGTTTTCTTGAATTATCTGCCATTTCTAATGAGATTTTAGCAGCTTGCACCCCATAGATTCCCAGTTTCTCTATTATAGAGAGGGGCATGAGGTTTATCCCTGAACCAAGGTCACACAGAGCCTTAAAGATCATGGTGCCTATGGTACAAGGTATTATGAACTTTTTAGGATCCTGTCTCTTCTGAGGCAATGTCAGTTGATCCAGATCACTTAGTTCATTGGTGAACAAGGGAGGTTCATCTTCCCAAGTTTCAATACCAAATAATTTGGCATTTAGCTTCATGATTGCACCAAGGAACTTGGCAGCTTGCTCTTCAGTAACATCCTCATTCTCTTCAGAAGAGGAATACTCATCAGAGCTCATGAATGGCATAAGGAGGTTCAATGGAATCTCTATGGTCTCTAGATGAGTCTCAGATTCCTTAGGTTCCTCAGAGGGAAGCTCCTTATTGATCACTGGACGTCCCAGGAGGTCTTCCTCCTTGGGATTCACGCCGTTCTCCTCTCTTGTGGGTTCGGCCATGGTAATTAATTCAATGGCCTTGCACTCTCCTTTTGGATTCTCTTCTGTATTGCTTAGGAGAGTACTAGGAGGGATTTCAGTGATCCTTTTACTCAGCTAGCCCACTTGTGCTTCCAAATTTCTAATGGAAGACCTTGTTTCATTCATGAAACTCACAGTGGCCTTAGATAGATCAGAGACTAAATTTGCTAAGCTAGATGGATTCTGCTCAGAATTCTCTGTCTGTTGCTGAGTGGATGATGGAAAAGGCTTGCTATTGCTAAACCTGTTTCTTCCACCATTATTAAAGCCTTGTTGAGGCCTTTGATCCTTCCATGAGAGATTTGGATGATTTCTCCATGATGGATTATAGGTGTTTCCATATGGTTCACCCATGTAATTTACCTCTACTATTGCAGGGTTCTCAGGATCATAAGCTTCTTCCTCATAAGAAGCCTCTTGAGTACTGTTGGATGCAGCTTGCATTCCAGTCAGACTCTGAGAAATCATATTGACTTGCTGAGTCAATATTTTATTCTGAGCCAATATGGCATTCAGAGTATCAATTTCAAGAACTCCCTTCTTCATAGGCGTCCCATTACTCACAGGATTCCTCTCAGAAGTGTACATAAACTGGTTATTAGCAACCATGTCAATGAGTTCTTGAGCTTCTGCAGGCGTTTTCTTTAGGTGAATGGATCCACCTGCAGAAGTATCCAATGACATCTTTGATATCTCAGATAAACCATCATAGAATATATCCAGGATGGTCCATTCTGAAAGCATGTCAGAAGGACACTTTTTGGTCAGCTGCTTGTATCTTTCCCAAGCTTCATAGAGGGATTCACCTTCTTTCTGTCTGAAGGTTTGAACATCCACTCTAAGCTTGCTCAGCTTTTGAGGAGGAAAGAACTTGGCTAAGAAAGCCGTGACCAGCTTGTCCCAAGAGTTCAGGCTATCTCTGGGTTGAGAATCCAACCACACTCTAGCTTTGTCTCTTACAGCAAAAGGGAAAAGCATGAGCCTGTAGACTTCAGGATCTACTCCATTAGTCTTAACAGTATCACATATCTGCAAGAATTCAGTTAAGAACCGAAAAGGATCTTCAGATGGAAGTCCATGAAACTTGCAGTTCTGCTGCATCAGAGAAATTAGCTGAGGTTTCAGCTCAAAGTTGTTTGCTCCAATGGCAGGAATGGAGATGCTTCTTCCATGTAAATTGGAATTAGGTGCAGTAAAGTGACCAAGCATTCTCCTTGCATTATTGTTGTTGGGTTCGGCTGCCATCTCCTTTACTTGTTCGAAATTTTCAATAAGGTTGTCTCTGGATTGTTGTAATTTAGCTTCTCTTAGTTTCCTCTTCAGAGTCCTTTCAGGTTCTGGATCAGCTTCAACAAGAATGCCTTTTTCTTTGTCCCTTCTCATAAGAAAGAGAAGAGAAAAAGAAAAGAAGAGGAATCCTCTATGTCACAGTAAAGAGGTTCCTTATTGTTAGTAGAAGAAGAAAAGAAGAGAATAAATTCGAACACAGATGGAAGAGGGGGTTCGAATTTGGTGAGTGATGTGAGGAAGAGATGTTAGTAAAGGTTAGTAGTTTTTCGAAAATTAAAATCAAAAATTAAAATAATTAGTAAATTAAAAAGAAATTTTGAAAAAGAGGGGAGATATTTTCAAAAATTGGAGAGAGAGAGTTAGTTAGGTAGTTTTGAAAAAGGTAAGAAACAAACAAAAAGTTAGTTAGTTAGTTGAAACAAATTTTGAAAAGATAAGAAGTTAGGAAGTTAGAAAAGATATTTTGAAATCAAATTTTTGAAAAGGGTAAGATAAGAAGATATTTTTGAAAAGATATGATAGAAATTAGTTTTTGAAAAAGATTTGATTTTTAAAATCACAATTAATGACTTGATTCACAAGAAATCACAAAATATAATTCTAGAACTCAAAGTTTGAATCTTTCTTAACAAGCAAGTAACAAACTTGAAATTTTTGAATCAAAACATTAATTGATGATGTTATTTTCGAAAATATGATGTAAAATTAAGAAAAAGATTTTTGAAAAATATTTTTGAAATTTTCGAAAATAACTAAAAAAAATTGAAAAAAGATTTGATTTTTGAAAAAGATTTTGAAAAAGATAAGATTTTTTTTAAATTGAAAATTTGATTTGACTCATAAAAACAACTAGATTTTAAAAATTTTTGAAAAAGTCAAATCTAATTTTCGAAATTTTAAGAGAGAAAAAGGGAAAGATATTTTTTTTTATTTTTGAATTTTTATGATGAGAGAGAAAAACAAGAAAAATGATGCAATGCATGAAAGTTATGGATCAAAACAATGAATGCATGCAAGAATGCTATGAATGTCAAGATGAACACCAAGAACACTATGAAGATCATGATGAACATCAAGAACACATTTTTGAAAAATTTTTAAAGCAAAGAAAAATATGCAAGACACCAAACTTAGAAATCTTTAATGCTTAGACATAAAGAATTCAGGAATGCATATGAAAAACAAGAAAAGACACAAAACATGAAAACATCAAGATCAAACAAGAAGACTTACCAAGAACAACTTGAAGATCATGAAGAACACTATGAATGCATGAATTTTTCGAAAAATGCAAGATGAATATGCAATTGACACCAAACTTTCAACTTGACTCAAGACTCAAACTAGAAACACAAAATATTTTTGATTTTTTATGATTTTATGATTTTTTTGGATTTTTTCGAAAATTATTTTGAAAAAAAAGAAAAATAAGGATTCCAAATTTTTAATATGAATTCCAGGAATCTTATGCTCTTTAGTCTAAAGCTCCAATCAAAGGGTCAGGCACGGCTTAATAGCCAGCCAAGCTTTAGTAAAAATATGAGTGTAATTCATTCAATTTTAAGCCAAAACCTCAGTCCAAAAGTATTTAGACATGGCTTTACAGCCAGCCAGGCTTTAGCATGCTTCATGAAACACTAGAATTCATTCTTAAAAATTCTGAAGAAAAATATATTTTTGAAAACATTTTTTTTTCGAAAACAAAGGAGAGAATTTTTGAAAGATTTTTGAAAACAAATTTTTTTTGAAAATAAAACAAAAAGAAAATTACCTAATCTGAGCAACAAGATGAACCGTCAGTTGTCCAAACTCGAACAATCCCCGGCAACGGCGCCAAAAACTTGGTATGCGAAATTGTTACTCAGGTTGTGAATTATGGTTCGAAATTGATTCCCTGGCGATGGCACCAAAAACGGATGCACAGAACCATGGTCTAAACATATCTTCACAACTTTGCATAACTAACCAGCAAGTGCACTGGGTCGTCCAAGTAATAAACCTTACGTGAGTAAGGGTCGATCCCACGGAGATTGTTGGTATGAAGCAAGCTATGGTCACCTTGTAAATCTCAGTCAGGCGGATATAAAATAGTTATGGAGTTTTCGAAAATAATACTAAAATAAGGATAGAAATACTTATGTAAATCATTGGTGAGAATTTCAGATAAGCGTATGGAGATGCATTCATTCCTCTAAACCTCTGCTTTCCTGCTGTCTTCATCCAATCAGTCTTACTCCTTTCTATGGCTGGCTTTGTGTAAGGATATCACCGGTGCCAATGGCTACTTTCAATCCTCTTGGAAAAATGGTCCAAATGCTCTGTCACAGCACGGCTAATCGTCTGGAGGCATCACCCTTGTCATTGGTTGCATCCTATTCCACTCTGTGAAAATGGTCCGATGCGCTGTCACTGCATGGCTAATCATCTTGGAGGTTCTCGATCATACTGGAATAGAATTTACTATCCTTTTGCATCTGTCACTACGCCCAGCACTTGCGAGTTTGGAGTTCGTTACAGTCATTCAATCCCAGAGTCCTACTCGGAATACCACGGACAAGGTTTAGACTTTTCGGACTCTCATGAATGCCGCCATCAATCTAGCTTATACCACGAAGATTCTGATTAAGAGATCTAAGAGATACTCATTCAATCTAATGTAGAACGGAAGTGGTTGTCAGGCACGCGTTCATAGGGAATGATGATGATTGTGACGTTCATCACATTCAGGTTGAAGTGCAAATGAATATCTTAGAAACTGAATAAGTTGAATTGAATAGAAAACAGTAGTACTTTGCATTAATCCTTGAGGAACAGCAGAGCTTTACACCTTAATCTATGGAGTGCAGAAACTCTACCGTTGAAAATACATAAGTGATAATGGAGTTCATTGGTCTCGGCCCAGAGGGGAACCGGAGTAACCAAGACTACGAATACAATGATAAAAAGTTCTATTTATAATAAACTAGTCACTAGGGTTTACAGAAGTAAGTAATTGATGCATAAATCCACTTCTGGGGCCCACTTGGTGTGTGCTTGGGCTGAGCTTGAAGTCTACACGTGGAGAGGTCATTCTTGGAGTTGAACACCAGCTTTTGTGCCAGTTTGGGCGTTGAACTTCACTTTGCAACTTGTTTCTGGCGCTGGACGCCAGAATTGGGCAAAGAGCTGGCGTTGAACGCCAGTTTACATCGTCTAAACTTGGGCAAAGTATGAACTATTATATATTTCTGTAAAGCCTTGGATGTCTACTTTCCAACGCAATTGGAAGCGCGCCATTTTGAGTTCTGTAGCTCCAGAAAATCCATTTTGAGTGCAGGGAGGTCAGAATCCAACAGCATCAGCAGTCCTTCTTCAACCTCTGAATCTGATTTTTGCTCAAATCCCTCAATTTCAGCCAGAAAATACCTGAAATCACAGAAAAACACACAAACTCATAGTAAAGTCCAGAAATGTGAATTTAACATAAAAACTAATGAAAACATCCCTAAAAGTAACTAGATCCTAATAAAAACATACTAAAAACAATGCCAAAAAGCGTATAAATTATCCGCTCATCAGCGACCGACGCGTACGCGTCATGTGCGCACTCGCGTGGGTGGGAAAGAAGGCAAGACGATACGTGAGCGTGCTACATGCGTACGCGTGGGTTGGAATTGCGCGTTCTGCGCAGTGTTCGCGCGATGTTCGCGCAACTCTCGGAAAAATGTACCAAGAGTGGCACGCTGATGCACGGAAACTTGTCTCTCAACAAATTTCCCTTCGGCAAGTATACCGAATTGTCGTCAAGTAAAAACTTACAATAGAGTGAGGTCGAATCCCACAGGGATTGATTGGTCAAGCAACTTTAATCAGAGGAATGTTCTAGTTGAGCTAAGCAGAATTTGATTTGAGAATTTCAGGAAATTAAATGGCGGAAAAGTAAATGGCAGAAAATGTAATTGCTGGAAATAAAGAACTGAATGTAAATGACGGAAAGTAAATTACAGAATCTTAAATGGGGGAATGGGGAAGATGAACATAAAAGTAAATGGCAGAAAGTAAAGAGAATGGGTAAGATCAGAAATGGGGGATTCATTGGGCTCAGGAGATGTTGTATTCTCCGGATCAAGTTCATTCTCATCTCTTCCTCAATCAATGCATTCATTGATCTCCTTGGCAATCTTAAGTGATTGGATTCCAATTCCTTGGCAACCCAATCTCTCAAATCTTGATCAATAGCTAATTCCTTGGTCTAATTGCTCATGAGAAGAGATGAAGTATGGTCACTGATTATACCACATGTATTCCCAAATCAAAGTATTGGTAGGATTATATGTCACCATATCCATCCAAACCCTAATTCGGTCCAACATGTGAAAGTATTTCTAGCATGATCTCTTCATTCCTCTTCCAAGGTCCGAAGAGATCCAAGTATAAATAGCTTCTTTTCCAAGATAACTACCCAATATGATGAAGATTGAAAGCTTTCTAGTAAAATCAAGTGAAAAGAAAGAAGAAGAATAATGAAAACTATTATTGATCCATCAAATTATAACAGAGCTCCCTAACCCAATGAAAGGGGTTTAGTTGTTCATAGCTCTGGGAATGGAAAGCGTAAGTGTAAAGTACATTATGAAAACTAAAACTAGAAGTTGCAGAGAAAGTAAAATATACAAAGTGTAGTTCTCCCAAATGCCAAAAGCTTCCTTACTAGTTCAAAACTACTCCTATATATACTACTCTTCTGATCTTCTAGTTGGCTCTTCAAGTCTTGGATATGGGCCTTTGGATCTTTAGTTGAAGCAGTTGCAGTCTTCAGTGGGCTCAGCTTTGCTTGCAGGGAAAGTGTGAGTTAGGCATGGACGTTAGTTAGGACATTAGTGGTGTTAACGTTAAGTGAAAATGTGGGTTCGAGAACGTTAGTGACGATCTCCTTTTTCACTAACATTCCTAACCCAAGATGGTCCACGTTAACTTCAACGTTAGTGGCACTAACGTGACCACTAACGTTGCCTCTTGGTCCTTCACAAACGTTATTGGCATTCACCTTTTCCAATAATGTTTGCTTGTTGCCCTTCCTCCCTACATTAGAGTCCACGTTAGTGTAGCTAACGTGACCACTAACATGGGCATGCCTCAGCCTCGAGAGCGTTAGTGACACTTACCTTTGTCACTAACGCTCCAAACGCCCCTTCTCACGTTAGTGCCTCACGTTAATTGTATTAACGTGGTGGTGATTGCCATCTCCAACGTTAGTGACAAAGGTGAGTGTCACTAACGTTGGCTCATCATTTTTTTCCTCGACATTAGCTTCCACGTTAATGTAATTAACATGGCAACTAACGTGGCTAATAGTGGCTTGGTCCATCGTTAGTGACAAAGGTGAGTGTCACTAACGTTGGCACTTCTTTGTTCCTTCCACGTTAGAGTTCATGCTAATGTAATTAACGTGACTCTTAACATGGCTAAGTGTGCCCCTTTTTCCAATATTAGTGGTATTCACTTTTACCACTAACATTGGAGCTTTACTTCTCCTCCACGTTAGCTTCCACGTTAATGTAATTAACATGGCAACTAACGTGGCTAATAGTGGCTTGGTCCATCGTTAGTGACAAAGGTGAGTGTCACTAACGTTGGCACTTCTTTGTTCCTTCCACGTTAGAGTTCATGCTAATGTAATTAACGTGACTCTTAACGTGGCTAAGTGTGCCCCTTTTTCCAATATTAGTGGTATTCACTTTTACCACTAACGTTGGAGCTTTACTTCTCCTCCACGTTAGCTTCCACGTTAATGTAGTTAACGTGGCAACTAACGTGGGTTATGATGGCTCATGAAGGTGTTATTGGCGATCACTTTTTTCATTAACGTTGCAAGCTAGCTCCCATTCCACGTTAATGGTCACGTTAGTTAGACTAACGTGGGTATTAACGTGGCATCTTCCTTGCTTCCTTTGTCCTGAAATCAAGCAAGTAAAGTGCATCAAAGCTAGGTTCTAGCTCATGAGATCATGCACCATCCATTTTATCATTCAATTCATGCATAATTCTCATAAAATCATATAAAATTCACAATGCATGCTTGAATCAAGATGTAAGTGATTATCTACCTAAAACTTGCTTATTAACTAAGAAAATGAATGAAACTACCCTAAAACAGAAAAGAAAAGGTCAGTGAAACTGGCCAAAATGCCCTGACATCACATGCATACGCGTGGGTAGGCATTCGCGTGTTTCGTGCAGTGCTTGCGCAATGCTCGTTCAACTCTCGGGAAAATGTACCAGAGTTGCAAAAACGCAAGCGACGCGCATGCGTCTTGCACACTTAAGCGTGGACCCCTTTTTTTTTTCAACATAGAGAAATGTATTTTTAACACATTCCTGCCAGGTGTTTAAGCTAGATAGTCAAGAAAACACTCACAAATTCATGCACTACTCAAAATAAAGCATTTTCCCTAACCTTATCAATTTATCTATACCAAGATTAATGAAATCTACATGAATATCGTAACAATTCAACAAAATCAACAAAAGCTAGCATACCTAAGCAAACTCAACAACACCAAGAAATACAAAATTCACAAGAATCTAAAGCTAGAAGCAAGAAAGTATACCCAAGGAAGATCTTACCATGGTGGAGTGTCTCCCACCAAGCACTTTTCTTTAACGTCCTTAAGTTGGACGGTCATGCGCTTAAGCTTCCTCTTCTTTTGGTGCATCCTCAAGCCGGAGCACCTCCACTTCCCTTGGTGATTTGTAGCCGTGGTACTTCTTCACTTTATGTCCATTCACGTTGAAAGTTGTATCATTTTGAGGGTCAAATAATTCCACCACTCCATAGGGCTTTACCTCCTTCACCTTAAAGGGTCCTTCTCATTTTGAACGGAGCTTTCCAAGCATGAATCTGAGCCTCGAGTTGTAGAGGAAAACTTCGTTACCTTCTTGAAATTCCTTCTTTCGGATATGGTGATCATGAAATGCCTTAGTCTTTTCCTTGTAGATTCGAGCATTCTCATATGCCTCCATCCTAAGACACTCAAGCTCCTCTAGTTACAATTTTCTGGCTACACCCGCCTTGGTGATGTCCATGTTACACTGCTTGACCGTCCATAGGCCTTATGCTCAATCTCCACCGGAAGGTGGCATGCCTTGCCATAGACGATCCGAAAGGGACTCATCCCTAACGGGGTCTTGTAGGCCGTCCTGTACGCCCATAGTGCATCTCCCAACCGAGAGCTCCAGCCTTTCCTTTGTGGATTAACTACTTTCTCTAAAATTTGCTTAATCTCCTGGTTGGACACCTCGGCTTGCCCATTCGTTTGGGGGTGATAGGCGGTTGAAACCTTATGTAATACCCCATAGCGCTTGAGTAGTGCCTCTACTTTCCTGTTGTAAAAGTGGAAACCTTGGTCGCTCACGATTGTTCGTGGCGACCCATAGCGGCATACAATATTGTTTCTAATGAAAGAAATCACGGCATTAGCGTCATCAAGGCGGGTAGGTATTGCTTCCACCCACTTTGATACGTAGTTAACCGCTAACAAAATATATAGATACCCACTTGAGTTGGGAAATGGCCCTATAAAGTCTATGCCCCATACATCAAGGATTTCACAGAACAACATTGGTTGTTGAGGCATTTCATCCTTTTGGGATGCATTTCCCGACTTCTGACATTGGTGACACGACACACAGAATTGGTTAGCATCCTTGAATAAGGTTGGCCACCAGAATCCACAATCCAAAACCTTTTTAGCCGTCTATTGTGGGCCAAAGTGGCCGCCACACTCGGATGAAATTATTCTAATATAAACATTAATAGAAATCTAAACATAGAATGAAATTATCAAATAATTTAGATAATGAATATAAAGAATATGAAAAATCTAATAATAATGATATATTATAGAAAAGTATTTGGCAAGCTTCGAGAATGGGTTGGATTTCGGATTCCGGGACACATCTTTAAATTACTTGGTCTACTCCCCTCTTCCACAAGTGAGGGTCATCCCAAATGTAATATTTGGAATCACTCCTCAACTTGTCCTTTTGATGTTTAGAAAAGTTGGAAGGGAAGATCTTAGCAACCAAGTAGTTCGCCATAGGTGCAAACCAAGGAAAACTATTCAAAACAGCATGCAAACTATCCAAAGCGAATGAGTCATCAATCAGAAATAGGTCATATTTAAGATTTTTAAGGCGTCTTAAATAATCTGCAACCAAATTTTGAGACCCACTTCGATCCCTAATCTCAATGTCAAATTCTTGCAAGAGCAAGATTCAACGTATGAGCCTAGGTTTCGACTCATTCTTTGTCAACAAATACTTTAAAGCTGTATGATCCGTGTATACCACTATTTTAGACCCTAGCAAATAAGATCTGAATTTATCTAATGCATGAACAATAGCTAGGAGCTCTTTCTCCGTAGTGGTATAGTTGGATTGTGCTGCATCCAATGTTTTTGAGAAATAAGCAATGATATAAGGGAGTTTACCATTGCACTGGGCAAGCGCGGCACATACGGCATGATTTGACACGTCGCACATTATCTTGAATGGCTGCGTCCAGTTAGGGCCCCTCACAATTGGTGCCGTGGTAAGAGCTCTCCTTAACTCCTCAAATGCATCTGCACAAGTACTATCAAACTCAAAGTCCACGTCCTTTTGGAGTAGGCGCGACAATGGCAATGCAATCTTGCTAAAATTCTTGATAAAGCACCTATAGAATCCTGCATGCCCCAAAAAGGAACGGACCTCCCTCACAGATGAGGGGTGAGGTAAACTGGTAATAACATTGACCTTGGCCAGGTCTACAGAAATGCCCTTATCAGAGACTACATGTCCTAACACTATGCCTTGTCTCACCATGAAGTGACATTTTTCAAAATTTAGGAGGTTACTTGATGAGGCGTAGAAGTTGGTGAATTAAAAATTATTAAAATAGTTACGTTGCAAGTATAGTTCTTAACTCACCAAAATTCTGCCTATCAATTTAGAAATATGTCACAGAGATTTAAATTAAAAATTACTGGGAGTTGGAGTCCTAGGTCGTCTCCCAACGAGTTGCAGAAAAGTGTGCTATTTTATTAATCAGATGTTCCAAGAAGTTGAGTTAAGTAGAGGGAAAATTAAAAAGAGGAAATTTAAATAATATGAATAAAAGCCTTAACTGGGACTTGATTAGTTGGAATCTCTATTATTGATGGGATGATTTCAAGATTAATTTATAATTAATGGTTGTTCCGTTTAGTTATCCTTTACTAGGTAAAGGAAAATCAAACAAATTGGAATGCTAGATCTGTTCACGAGTTGCAACCCACTTAGTTCAAAGGGATTGGTGTTAGTGATTAGATAACAATCCAATAGTTAACCCAATTACAATTTTTCTTTCAATCCTTCCAACTCAAGAATTCCTTTCAATCAACTCCCCATCAAGTGAGGGAACTACTCACTCATTGTAAATAATAAATCCATAACACATGAAAGGGAATTAAAAGAAGACATGATTATTGGAATGGAAGAATAAATTAAAATGGAAGAAATAATCCTTGTATCAAATAATCATGAAAGTATTCAAATGACAAATTGAACAAAGCAAAGAACATGGAAGAATAAAACCAAGTTAAGAGAACGAACTAGAATGACGAGGTCTTGATGAGGAAAAATAACTCTTCTCAATGTTCCAATGCTAAGATCAATTCCCAAAAATTTAAAATTCTAAAACCTAGAGAGAAAAACTTAGAGGAGGAAAAACTAGATCTAAAACTATCAACTGTCCAGAATGAATGTTGTCCTTTGTTTCTGCATATTCTCTGGCTCTAGTCTGCTGTTCCAGGCCGAAAACTGGGTCGAAATAAGGTCCAAAATCGCCCCCAGCGAATCCTGCAGATTATGCAAATCGCACATGTCATGCGATCGCGTCATCCATGCAGACGCGTCATTCGCGCTTTTCCTTGCCACGCATTCGGGTCGTTCACGCTACCGCGTCGCTTGAGCTTTTCCAATCTGCGCGGCCACGTGAGCCATGCGGCCGCGTTACTGCGATTTGCTCTCCTTCGCGCGGTCGCGTGAGCCATGCGACCGCGTCATTTCTCGCTGGTTATCTCCTCAAATTCTTGTGTTCCTTTCATTTTTGCTAGCTTCCTTTCCACTCTCCAACTCATTCATGCCCTATAAAGTCTGAAACATTCAACACACAGATCACGGCATCGAATGGAATAAAGGAGAATTAAAAATACATAATTAAAGTCTCTAGGAAGCGGTTTCCAAACATGTTATAAATTCAGGAAGGGATTATAATTTCATGCTATTTTAATGAATAAGTGGGTAAGGATAATGATAAAACCACACAATTAAACACAATACAAACCATAAAATATTGGTTTATCAACCTCCCCACACTTAAACATTAGCATGTCCTCATGCTTAATTGAAGGAGATAAGGAAATAAGTATGAACATGTAGAAACTCATGAAATGCAATGCAAATCTATAAATAAATGCAACTATATGATTCTTGCTCACTTGATCAAAAGTAAATAAGCTCTTCAAAACAATTACAAATCAAATTCCACTAATTCTATCATTATACAATAAAACAGATAAAAGTGCAAGAAGATAGCTCATGAAAGCAGGGAACATGAAAATTCAAGCATTGAACCCTCACTGGTAATGTATGTACACTCTAATCTCTAGTGTATAGGGTAATCACTCTATCCTTCTCTAATCATGCTTTCTAACTTTTGTTCTTCTCTTAACCAATCAACAACAGTTAATATACCAATGCAAATATCATGAGGTCTTTTCAAGGTTGTAATGGGGCTAAGGTACAGGTAGGGGTATACATTTGGTCAAGTGAGCTAATAAATTGAATCTTTAATTAACCTAAGCTTCAACCCAACCTATATATTTTTAATGTAATCTTAAAGTTCATACCTAGCTACCCAGAATTCCCTTTTTCTATTCATACTCATGTATCAATTTTATAATTAATTTTATCATATGTGCATTGATCTTTGAATTCTGAATTTAACATTGGGGTAATCTTGTCCCCTTATTTATTTATATAAAAATTTTTTTTGACATTAAAATAAATATAGCTTATCAATGCACATAGATTTTTAATTCTTATAGTTTCACATGAGTAGGAGTCCAAATTTCCATTAAATTCTCATGACACATTCCCTTAACAACTTTTGTTCCCACAATTTCCCATACTTAACTAGCACATACAATTCTATCTTAAGTTAACCAAAGATTCAATTTGGGATATACAATTGTTTTTCAGCTTAAGGTTAGTAATATGGTAAAATATAGAACAAATGGGATTTAAAGGCTCAAAGTGGTTAACAAAGGAAATTGAAAAGGGTAGGCTTAATTTGGATAAGTGAGTTTAAACAAATAATGGCCTCAATCATGTGCAAGAATGTAAATATAATAAATATTGGACATATAAGATAAAACAAAATATAGATTACAATCATAGAGAAGTAAACACACAAGAATGAAATAATTATGGTTAAATAATGTAACCTTGCATAAAGGCTCAAATCCTCACAGGTTGTGTGTTCTTTAGCTCGAAAATTATGTTCCAAATACAACTCAAGCAAATTTATCATAAAAATTTTGAAAAATTAGTAAAATTTTGTTCCAAAGATAGAGTCTTAAAAGAAACTTATTGTCTTTTTAATCAAGTAGAGCATGCATGCAACTATCCTAACCTATGCAATTTATTCTATTCTATAAAGAAAGAAAATCTAACTAAAGTGTCCTAATTATTGGTGCTAGGGAAAAAAATATTACCTCCGGAAGTCAGGTACTGACCGACTTCCCCACACTTAAGGCTTTGCACCGTCCTCGGTGCCATCCGTCAGGAACAGGGGTGGGCTGGTAGCAGTATCTCCACAATCGGAACCGTCATGGCTCCATGTGCTGGTAAAAGAAGTGGAGTCCGGGGTATCCGAGTCCCTGAAGTGTCCCTTAAGTAGCTCCTTGAGGTGTTTGAATCGGTGCTCGTTACGGTACTCTCACAACTTAGCTTTGTGTTCTTGCCGATCCAACCTTGTGATTATCTGCTGGAGCAATTCATCAGTTGTAGGTGCTTGTGGTGTTGAAGAAGGATTATCTTCAACTGGAGCAGTAGGAAGACTTGTAGTGGCTGCTGGGAGTCTGAGGTATTTCCCGTTAGGGACATACTGATCATCCCGTGGAAGCACGGCTTTGGTGTCCCCAGCTCTGTAGGAGACTCCGGCTGCTGAGACAAGATCTGAGACCAAGGCGGAGAAAGGTAAGTTGCCCGCAATTTGTACGTGTCCCATAGCATTCTGGATATGTCTTGAGAGATTCAGAGGTTGGTCTGTAAGGATGCACCATAGTAGAACAGCCATGTCCGCAGTGAAGGAGGACTCATGAGTGCTCGGAAAGACGTAATGGGACATGATCTGTGCCCACACGTGAGCCTCCAAGGTAAGTGCTGAAGCCAAGATTCTCTTAGGGCGGGTACGGTGGTATCCGTAGATCCAACGGCTGCCAGGTAATGCGATAACTCCGAGAACGGAGTCCCAGTCAAATTGGTACCTCTGGCACTTAAGTGCGGCTTCTTGGAAGGCGTCCATTCCTTCTGAAATAGGGGGAAGACTCAGAGCTTGCTGAATGGCCTCTTCTGTGATGGGGACTTGCTTCTGCCGGACATAAACAGACGACAGGGATGGCATGTAGAAGTTAGAGTAGAACTCAACTACCCAAGAAAGATTGACCTGCCTTGGCTGTCTCCGTCGGAAACCCCATTGTCTTCGTTCAATTTGCGGCTCAACAAAGGTAGCAATATTGGACGGGAGGATAAGAAGGTATTCATTGTTATAGTTCCTTTCTGCCAGGATAGGAAACATCTGCTCACAGTAGCGATTGGGAAATCGCGCAGTGTCCTTTGCTGGAAAGGCTTTCTCCTTTTCATCAACCTTTATTATCCTTTTAACTCTTTTTCTTGAGGGCTTGACTGCGGTTGAAGAGGGCTCTGCCACTAATGCTCTTTTAGTGCCTCTTCTTGCTGGGGGTTTAGGAGTCGCTTTCTCCTTTCCTTTCTTGGTGGCCATCCTGAAAAGAGAGGAGGAAGTAAATTAAATTTAAATAGATATATAGCAAGGAAGAGAACGGAAGAGTGGTGATGGATGCGCATTAGGATGTAGATGACATTAACACATGCTCTCGAGTACATGTGAAAAGCCAACAATGGAGAATAGCTAGTGCATAGAAAGACAAGTGACTGCAAGGTGTTTATTGGCATGCCGGCAAAGGGCATGAGTAGCATAGACCAAGCAATACTTTATAACAAACCGTCACGTTTGTATTGACAATTAAATTCAATTAAAATAATAGTAAAGGAAAGTTGTGAAAAGCAAGCATTGAATAGTATAACAACATAGAGAAGTACATAATGCCATTTGAAAGTTTTCACAAACACATAGCATGCATGATGAATAAGGTATAGAAAATATGAAGGTGAGTATGCAAGAAATCCCTTTAATTAGAATAAAAAATAATTGTCAAACAATTTGCAACAATCCACAAGCATATAATGAGGGATAATGACTCAAAAAATTTCTAACACCATGTAAAAAGGAAAAAGAAAAAAAGAAGGAAAATATGAATAATGAAAAGAAAAATGATATATAAAATAATATATAAAATGATAGAAAAGAGAAGAAGGAAGAAGAAAATAGAACCTTGGTAATGGAGGTGAGAGAGAGAGAGAGTGATAGGTGATATTGGAAGAAGAAGGGAGAATGAGGAAATAAGGAGGGAAAAGAAAAATTAGGATTTGGAGGAGAGAAAGATAAGATATGTGGCAATTTTTGGATGAGCTGTGCAGTGCATGCGACGCGGCCGCGTGGGGCACGCGTTCGCGTGGATGCGCTTCAAGTATGGTGACGCGATCGCGTCGGTCACGCGGTCGCGTGACCATGTTGTGCTTCTGGCGCGAGTGCAGCCGCGCACTAGCACAACTCTCTGTTTAAATTAATTTAGTTGCCAAAATTGGGGTGGCGCAATCGCGTGGGTCATGCGATCGCGTGAGTGTGCGTCCAAAAACAGGTGACGCGGCCGCGTCGACGATGCGGTCACGTGATAAGGATTGTGCCTCCAGCACCAAACCAACATCACTCTCGCACAATCTTTCATTGTGCACCCTTTTACGTCGAAAACTCAGGGCACGCGGCCGCGTGGGGCACGCGGTCGCGTGGGAGGCCATGATTCCCATGCGACGCGAACGCGTCAGCGATGCGGTCGCGTGGGTTGATTTGTGCCATTGGCACGCCTCCAGCCACACTCCAGCATAACTTTCTGTTCATTTTTTATTTTTCTTTACTCTCCCTGTGACGCGGACGCGTCGCTGATGCGATCGCGTCGCGTAGCAAGAATTTTTTTTTTAAACATGTAAATGCAGATGCACGAAAGTACTACGAAAGAGAAGAGTTATTGAATAGGGAAAAACTAAAAATAAAGAAAAGAACGATCATACCATGGTGGGTTGTCTCCCACCTAGCACTTTGCTTTAACGTCCGTAAGTTGGATGCTCCTCTAGCTCAATCCTCTGCTATGTGGGGATCTTCCAAGAGGAAGATCTCAAGCTCCTTGTTTCTCTGTACCTTCTCACCATGGTATAGCTTCAGGCGTTGTCCATTAACCTTAATAAGTTCAGAGCTTGAAGGATGGCTTAGGTGATAAACTCCGTATGGTTCGGCCTTCTCTACTCTGTATGGACCTTCCCATCTTGATCTCAACTTGCCTGGCATGAGCCTTAGTCGTGATTTATAAAGGAAGACTAAATCCCCAGGTTGAAACTCTTTCTTCTTGATGTTTTGATCGTGTACAGCCTTCATCTTTTCCTTGTGTATTCTGGAGTTTTCATAAGCTTTTAGGAGAATGTTCTCCAGTTCTTGCAGTTGCAACTTCCTTTCAGCTCCGGCTTTCTCAATTCCCATGTTGCACTCCTTAACTGCCCAAAAGGCTCTGTGTTCTACTTCAACTGGGAGATGACAAGCTTTTCCATAAACCAAGCGGAAAGAACTTATCCCAATGGGTGTCTTGTATGCTGTTCTGTATGCCCAGAGTACATCTTGTAGCCTGGTGCTCCAGTCTTTTCTATGAGGCTTTACTATCTTTTGCAAGATACGCTAAATTTCTCTGTTTGACACTCGGCTTGCCCATTAGTTTGGGGATGGTAAGCTGTTGCAACTTTATGAATTATCCCATGCTTCTTCATTAATCCTGTCAGTCTCTTGTTACAAAAATAGGTGCCTTGATCGCTCACGATTGCTCGTGGTGATCCGAAGCGACATATAATATGGTTTCTCACAAAGGAAACAACAGTGTTAGCATCATCAGTGTGGGTGGGAATTGCTTCCACCCATTTGGAAACATAATCCACAGCTAACAATATATAAAAATATCCATTAGAATTTGGAAATGGACCCATGAAGTCAATGCCCCAAACATCAAAAATTTCACAGAAAAGTATAATTTGTTGAGGCATCTCATCCCTCCTGGATATATTACCAAATTTCTGGCATGGGAGACAAGATTTACAAAACTCAGCAGCGTCTCTAAAAAGAGTAGGCCACTAGAATCCACAGTCTAAGATCTTTCTAGCTATCCTTTGAGGACCAAAATGTCCTCCACTCTCAAATGAGTGACAGGCCTCTAAAATGGACTGGAATTCTGATTGAGGCACACAACGTCTAATTACTTGATCAGCGCCACATCTCCATAAATATGGATCATCCCATATATAATATTTAGACTCGCTTTTCAGCTTGTCTCTTTGATGCTTAGAGAAATTTGGAGGAAATGTGCGGCTAACTAAATAATTAGCAACAGGTGCATACCAAGGGACTACCTCAGATACTGCTTGCAGGTTATCAAAAGGAAAATTATCATCTATAGGAGTAGAATCATCCTTAATATGCTCAAGGCGACTCAAGTGGTCTGCCACTAAATTCTAATTACCACTCCTATCCTTTATTTCTAAATCAAATTCTTGTAACAGCAGTATCCAATGTATAAGTCTTGGTTTGGACTCCTTTTTAGCTAATAGATACTTTAAAGCTGCATGGTCCGAATACACTACTACTCTAGTACCAAGTAAATAAGCTCGGAATTTATCCAGAGCAAAAACAATAGCAAGAAGCTCTTTCTCAATACTAGTATAATTGGACTGAGCAGTGTCTAAAGTCTTAGACGCATAAGCAATAACGAAAGGATCCTTACCTTCACGCTGAGCCAGCACTGCTCCTACTGCATGGTTGGAAGCATCGCACATGATTTCAAACGGCTGGCTCCAGTCTGGTCCTCTCACAATTGGAGCTTGAGTCAGAGCAGTCTTCAGCTTATCAAACGCTTGTTTGCAATCCTCACTGAACTCGAACTCAATATCCTTCTGCAGTAATCTGGATAAGGGAAGTGCGACCTTACTAAAGTCCTTAATAAATCTCCTGTAAAAACCTGCATGGCCAAGGAACGAACGGACTTCCCTCACAGAAGAGGGGTAAGGTAGACTAGAAATAACATTCACCTTTGCTGGGTCTACAGAAATGCCATTATTAGATACCACATGTCCTAATACAATTCCTTGTTTTACCTTAAAGTGACATTTTTCGAAATTTAATACAAGGTTTGTATTAACACATCTATCTAATACTCTAGATAATCCATCTAAGCAAAGGCTAAAAGAATCACCATAAACGCTAAAATCATCCATAAAAACTTCCATACAATCCTCAATAAGATCAGAGAAAAGACTCATCATGCACCTTTGGAAAGTAGCTGGTGCATTGCACAAGCAAAGGGCATTCTCTTATAAGCATAAGTCCCAAAAGGACATGTAAAAGTAGTCTTTTCCTGATCCTCAGGAGCTATATGAATCTGGAAATAACCTGTGTAACCATCTAAAAAGCAATAATGTGATTTACCTGACAGGCGATCCAGCATTTGATCAATGAATGGAAGTGGGTAGTGATCCTTACGGGTAGCTTGGTTGAGACGCCTGTAATCAATGCAGACTCTCCAAGCATTCTGAACTCTAGTTGCTATGAGCTCTCCATGCTCATTCTTCACTGTAGTGACTCCAGACTTCTTGAGCACCACTTGTACTGGGCTTACCCATTCACTGTCTGAAATGGGATATATGATACCAGCTTCCAATAGTCTGGTCACTTCCTTTTTGACAACTTCCAAGATAGTGGGATTCAATCTTCTTTGGGGTTGATGGACAGGTCTTGCTCCTTCTTCTAAAAATATTCTGTGCTCACATACTTGAGGGTTGATGCCTACTATGTCTGCCAAGCTCCACCCAATTGCCTTCTTATGCTTTCTCAGCACATCAAGTAACTGCTCTTCTTGTTGAGAAGTAAGTTCCCTTGCAATGATAACTGGAAACCTCTCCTCATCTTTGAGATAGGCATATTTGAGATGTGGAGGGAGGGGTTTCAATTCTAACTTTTGATCATGGGCAGGCTCTGGATCATCTGGAGCTTGTGAAAATGACGAAGTGCCCTCATTGTCAGTTGAGAGGGTCCCCATACTTAGACCTTGTCCAGTATGCCTCTCTTCTAACTCTTGTGAAATTTAGCTACACTTTCATCTATGACATCACACTGAAAGATGGAACGATCTTCTGGGGTTTTTGTCAATGACTCCATTCAGATTGAAGATTACTATGCGGCCATCTATTTCAAAGGAGTATATTCCTGAAAAAGCATCCAATTTGAATTTTGATGTCTTCAGGAATGGTCTTCCAAGTAGGATTGATGATGGCTTATCTGAATCATTATGGGGCATCTCCAAGATATAAAAATCAGTGGAAAATGTAAGTCCTTTAATGTTCACCAAAACATCTTCAGCAACTTCAGCCACTGTAATAATGCTTTTATCTGCTAACACAAAACGAGCTGCCGACCTTTTTAAGGGACGGAGCCTCAAAATATCATATATAGACAAAGGCATTATACTGACACATGCTCCTAAATCACACATGCAATCATAAATTACTACACCACCAATAGTACAGCTAACTATACAAGGACCTGGATCACTACATTTTTCAGGTAATCCTCCCATTAAAGCAGATATAGAACTACCTAAAGGAATAGTTTCTAATTCATTAATTTTTTCTTTATAGATACATAAGTCTTTTAGAAACTTTGCATATTTAGGTACCTGCTGAATAACATCAAAAAGAGGAACAGTTACCTCAACCTTTTTGAATATTTCTACCATTTTGGGGTCGGGTTCCAGCTGCTTCCTGGGCTTCCTTGCAAGTTGTGGAAATGGAATTGGAGTAGTGTTCTCTGTGGTGTCTGCACCTTTTGGTGCTTCCTCCTGTGGTTGAGCTATTTCTTCTTCAGCTATGTCCTGTATGACCTCTTCCTCTTCAATATCTTCTATTTCTATTACCCCTTCAGCTGAGGTGTGTTCTGGTGGGTTTGGTTCCTCCTGATTCCTCTCATGCAGTGTGGTTCCAGATCTTAGGGTGATGGCATTAATGCCTCCCTTTGGATTGGGTAATGGTTGAGAGGGGATTCCAGTGGAGCTTGAAGGCTGGTTACTGGAATTTTGCGTTGATCCAATCTGTGACATAAGAGCTTGCAAAGTAGATGTGAGACCATTCAGACTGGCGTTAATACTATTCATGTTATTTTCCATAGTCTGTTGTCTTCGCTCAAAAGATTGTTGTAGCTCTTCATTAGGAGATAAAGAAGAATAAGTAAATTGAGATGTCTGATGTTGATTGTTCTGTGGTCCTTGGTTTTGCCTCAAGTGAGGTGCTCTGTAAGGTTGATTCTGCTGCCTGTTGTTGTTATTATTCCACCTCTGATTTCCCTGATTATCTCTACCTCCTCTGTTATTGTTGTCCCTCCAATTCTGGTTAGAATTGTCCTGCCATCCATGGTTATTATTTCCACTTTGATTGTACCCTGGGTTGGGGCGGTCATAGAAGTTATGAGTGGATGCCACCATGTTGTCTTCTTGTTGGAGCTGCGGGCATTCATCAGTGTAATGGCTATAACCAGCACAGATTCCGCAAATTCTCTGTGGGACTAGTTGTTGGTTTTGCTGTGGTGGAGGGGCTTGCTGAGCTTGCTGTTGATTCAATTGCATCTGCTTCAGCAAGTTGGTCATCTCGCATATACTCTGAGTTAGAGCAGCAGTCTATCTGTTAGAGGATACTTCTGCAACGGCTTTTGAACGGCCTTGCCTTTGTCTGTGGTTCCTAGTAGACTCAGCTAAATCACTGATCAATTGCCAAGCCTCATCAGTGGTCTTGTACTTCTTCATAGACCCATTGCTAGCACTTTCCAATGTGGTCTTATCTTGGGGCCTCATGCCCTGTGTGATATAGCTAAGCAACACTATCTTGTCAATCATGTGGTGGGGCCATGCTTCCAGAAGATTATTGAAGCGCTCCCAGTATTCAAAGAGAGTTTCATTGTCATCTTGAACAATTGTGGAAATATCCTTCCTCAGTTTATCAGTAACTTCAGATGGAAAGAATTTCTCCAAAAACTCCTTTCTGAGTGTATCCCAGTTGGATACATTTGTCAGAGGTTGAGTGTAGTACCACTCTCTTGCTTTTCCCTCGAGAGAAAACGAGAAAGCTTTCAGCAAAATTGAAGTTTCATCAGTACCATCACGCTTGACAGTAGAACAGGCTGCCTGGAAATCTCTCAAGTGCTTGATAGGCTCTTGAGCAGGTAGGCCATGAAACTTGGGCATCAAATTTAGCAGTGCGGTCTTTATTTCAAAATATGTAGCTACCGCTGGATGATGCGCTTGAAACGGTTGCATTGTAAAATCAGGGGCTCCTTCCTCCTGGATGGTAACTTTCCTAGCTACCATGTCTTCTGCACGTAAAACAACCGAATCAGTAGAACAGGGGCTGGTTTCTTTCTCAAGTTCACTCTCAGATCTGCCCTCAAAGCGGACTAACCGACGCTGTTCTCGCCTTATTCGTGAAATAGTCCTTTCAATTTCAGGATCGAATATTAGCAAGCGCAGATCAGGAAGTGAACGCGTCATTTGACGGAAGAAACATGCAGCTCCTAGTAACAAAATAAAATAAAATGCAAATAAATAAATTCTAATTAATAACTTTAGCACTCTATTGCAACTCCCAGGCAACGGCGCCAAAAATTGATGAGGCGCAGAAGTTGGTGAATTAAAAATTATTAAAATAGTTACGTTGCAAGTATAGTTCTTAACTCACCAAAAATCTGCCTATCAATTTAGAAATATGTCACAGAGAGTTTAAATTAAAAATTACTGGGAGTTGGAGTCCCAGGTCGTCTCCCAACGAGTTGCAGAAAAGTGTGCTATTTTATTAATCAGATGTTCCAAGAAGTTGAGTTAAGTAGAGGGAAAATTAAAAAGAGGAAATTTAAATAATATGAATAAAAGCCTTGACTGGGAGTTGATTAGTTGGAATCTCTATTATTGATGGGATGATTTCAAGATTAATTTATAATTAATGGTTGTTCCGTTTATTTATCCTTTACTAGGTAAAGGAAAATCAAACAAATTGGAATGCTAGATCTGTTCACGAGTTGCAACCCACTTAGTTCAAAGGAATTGGTGTTAGTGATTAGATAACAATCCAATAGTTAACCCAATTACAATTTTTCTTTCAATCCTTCCAACTCAAGAATTCCCTTCAATCAACTCCCCATCAAGTGAGGGAACTACTCACTCATTGTAAATAATAAATCCATAACACATGAAAGGGAATTAAAAGAAGACATGATTATTGGAATGGAAAAATAAATTAAAATGGAAGAAATAATCCTTGTATCAAATAATCATGAAAGTATTCAAATGACAAATTGAACAAAGCAAAGAACATGGAAGAATAAAACCAAGTTAAGAGAACGAACTAGAATGACGAGGTCTTGATGAGGAAAAATAACTCTTCTCAATGTTCCAATGCTAAGATCAATTCCCAAAAATTTAAAATTCTAAAACCTAGAGAGAAAAACCTAGAGGAGGAAAAACTAGATCTAAAACTGTCAACTGTCCAGAATGAATGTTGTCCTTTGTTTCTGTATATTCTCTGGCTCTAGTCTGCTGTTCCGGGCCAAAAACTGGGTCGAAATAAGGTCCAAAATCGCCCCCAGCGAATCCTGCAGATTATGCAGATCACACATGTCACGTGATCGCGTCATCCATGCGGACGCGTCATTCGCGCTTTTCCTTGCCACGCGTTCACGTCGTCCATGCTACCGCATCGCTTGAGCTTTTCCAATCCGCGCGGCCGCGTGAGCCATGCGGCCGCGTCACTGCGATTTGCTCTTCTTCGCGCGGTCGCGTGAGCCATGCGACCGTGTCATTTCTCGCTGGTTATCTCCTCAAATTCTTGTGTTCCTTCCATTTTTGCTAGCTTCCTTTCCACTCTCTAACTCATTCATGCCCTAAAAAGTCTGAAACATTCAACACACAGATCACGGCATCGAATGGAATAAAGGAGAATTAAAAATACATAATTAAAGTCTCTAGGAAGCGGTTTCCAAACATGTTATAAATTCAAGAAGGGATTATAATTTCATGCTAATTTAATGAATAAGTGGGTAAGGATAATGATAAAACCACACAATTAAACACAATACAAACCATAAAATAGTGGTTTATCATTACTGTCAACACACCTAGCTAAGACTTTGACCAAGTTCTCTAAACAACTATCAAATGAATTTTCATATACACTGAAGTCATCCATAAAGACTTCCAGACAACTCTCCATAAGATCGGAAAAGACACTAGTCAAACACCGCTGAAAAGTGGCGGGTGCATTGCATATCCCAAATGGCATCCTTTTGTAAGCAAAAGTGCCAAAGGGAAAAGTAAATGTGGTGTTTTCCTGATCCTCAAGAGCAATGTGAATCTGGAAGTAACCAGTAAAATCATCAAGAAAGCAATAATGGGATTTACCCGCAAGTCGGTCCAACATCTGGTCAATGAATGGCAAAGGGTAGTGGTCTTTCCTTTTTGCGGCATTCAACCTTCTATAATCGATGCACACCCGCCAAGCATTTTGCACTCTTGTGGTGACCACTTCACCATCTTCCTTTTTTACGGCGGTGATGTCCGATTTCTTTGGAACAACTTGGATCGGGCTCGCCCATTCACTATCGGAAATCGGATATATGATATCCGCATCAAGTAGCCTTGTGACTTCCTTTTTCACCACATCAAGGATAGTGGGGTTGAGCCTTCTTTGAGATTGTCTAACCGGCCGAGCTCCCTCTTGGAGAAAGATACGATGCATACACATGCAGGGGTCAATCCCCACAATGTCGGCCAAGCTCCAACCGATTGCTTTCTTGTGCTTCCTTAGGACCTCTAGGAGCTTCTCTTCCTCTTAGCGAGAAAGCTCACTAGCGATAATTACCGGAAACTTTTTCTTATCCTCAAGGAATGCATACTTCAAATGAGATAGAAGAGGCTTCAATTCACTTTTTGCCTCAAGTTGAGGTTCCTTTTCATCAAGCTCCTGGAGTTCATTCTCAACAACTTTCTCTTGTTCACCCTCATGGTCATCCGCTTCTTCAACAATGAGGTAGCACAACTTGTTGTGATCCTCTCTTCGTACCCCCACTACTACCTCATCGATTACATCACATCAGAGAACGGAATGCTCTTCGGGTGGGTGTCTCATGGCTTCTTCCAAATTGAACTTTATAGTCTTGTCTCCTACCTCAAAGGAGTATGTGCCGGTAAAGGCATTCAATTTGAATTTAGAGGTTTTTAAGAAAGGTCTACCAAGCAAAACAGAGGAAGAGCTCCTATTATCTATTGGGGGCATTTCAAGGATGTAGAAATCAACTGGAAACACCAAATCCTTGATTGCCACAAGTACATCTTCTGCTATTCCCACTACGGTAATCACACTCTTGTCGGCTAAGCAAATTTGGCCGCCGACCTCTTTAATGGAGCTAAATTCAACCGCACAAAGATAAAAAGTGGCATGATACTCACGCAAGCCCCTAGATCACACATACAGTCATGAAAAGCAACTCCACCAGTGCGACAAGACACCAAACATGGTCCAGGGTCACCACACTTTTCCGGAATAGGCTTCATCAATGAAGAAATGGAACTACCCAATGACAGTGTCTCCAACTCACCTATCCTATCCTTGTGTGTGCACAAGTCTTTTAGAAACTTTGCATACTTCAGAATTTGTTGAATAGCATCAAGAAGTGGGATGGTTACCTCAACCTTCTTGAATACTTGAAGCATGTTTAAATCAAACTCCGAAGTCTTCTTGGCCTTCTTTACCATGGAGAGGAATGGGATAGGAATAGATTCATCCATTATAGCCTTTCTCTTGGGTTCCTTAAGGCTCACTTCTTCTTCCTCATGCCTTGTGTCTACCTCCTCTTCTTCATGTGGAGTTTCAACAACCACTTCTTCCTCATGAATGTCTTCCATAACCCTAGGAGGTATCTCCTCCAATGTAATTCCCGACCGTAGAGTAATGGCGTTAAGGCCGCCCTTTGGATTTGGAAGGGGTTGGGATAGAAGATTAGAAGAGCTTGAGGGTTGGTTGGTGTTTTTGGAGGGAGTAGAGACAACCTTGAAAGTATCTCAGTGATATTGGATAATTGAGCAGTTATGGTACCAAATTGAGCCTCATATTTCTCTACCACAGTTTTAAGTCTCTCTTGTTCTTAGGAGAGTGCACGGTTGGGGTCATCACCTTGAGTAGTAGAGGAAGAAGAGGATTGGTTGGATTGTTGCCTATGATGTGGTGCTTGGTATTTGGGATAGTTGTTTTGGTTTTGATGAGGTGCTTGGTTGTGATGATTTTGGTTGGCTTGATGGTTGGTGTTGTTATGGTGGTATTGGGATGAACATTGGTGGTTGTTGTTGTAGTAAGAAGAAGAGTTGTTCCATCTATCTTCGATTTTGATTGTTCCCTTGTGCATTGTCCTGCCACCCTTTGTTGGAGTTATTGCCATGAGAGTAGTTGTTTTGGCCTTGAGAGGGATAGGGTGGACGATTGTTATAATTCACATTGGCTACGACAAGGGTGTACTCCTCTTGAATTTGGTGACATTGATCAGTGTAATATGTGGTGCTAGAGCATAAGCCACAAATTCTGGGAGGACCTTCAAGTTGAGGAACATGGGGTGGGGCTTGGATGGCTTGGATGGAATAGAATGCCTTTTGTTCCTTGTGCATCTTCGTGAGGATAGTAGTCATGTCCCCAAGCACCCTTGTCAAACTTGGTTCGGAAGGAGGTGCCTCTACCACACCCTTGAGGGGGTTGCTCCTTGCCCTTACATGTTGTGTAGCATCGGCGACATCATTTATCAAGCTCCAAGCTTCCGCCGCCGTCTTCTTTTTGGAAACAGAACCACCACTAGAAGCGGTGAGCGATCTCTTGTCTTCCGCGTAAAAACCTCCGGTAAAGTAACTAATAAGCAAGTGAGTGTTCAATCCATGGTGTGGGCAAGATTCCAAGAGCTTCTTAAAGCGAGTCCAATACTCATATAGGGTCTCTTGGTCCCTTTGCATTATACCAGAGATTTTTTTCCGGATGTAGTCGGTCTTTTCCGGTGGGAAGAACTTGTCTAGAAACTCTCTCCTCAACAAATCCCATTCGGTTACCACCTCATCTGGCTGGGAATAGAACCATTCATTTGCTTGCCCCTCAAGAGAGAAGGGGAAAGCAAAGGCCATAATGGCAATGTCATCGGCCCCATGCCTTCGAGCCGTAGAACAAGCAACTTGAAAATCTCTTAGATGTCGGATGGGGTCTTGACCCGGAAGCCCATAATACTTGGGAAGCAAATTAATTAGGCTATTCTTCAACTCAAAGTTTGGATCAAGATTTGGATACCTCGTTTGCAATGGTTAAAGAATAAGGTCTGGAGCCCCTTGTTCATGCAAAGTGATTCAGCGTGGCTCCGCCAGTGTGTTCACCTGTAGAATGCGAAGATGTATCAGTAGTGTCAACGGAAGAGTAAGAAATAGTAGACTCTAAGTCACTCTCGGCTCCGTCTAGTGGCTCGGTGGATTCCTCAAGGGAGGCCAAAGCACTAGGCGTATAGTCCAACCGCCGCCTAGCTTGCCGAGTGTGTAACAATGTTCTTTCAATCTCGGGATCAAGCTCAGCTAAGCTAGAGTTTGATTGAGACCGAGTCATCAAACTTGAGAGTCATAGCTCATGCATAAAAGAGAAATCTAAACTAAAACAAAATATTAAAAGCAACTAAACTATCTACACTATTCACATATTCACATAACCAATAATAAGGCATACGTTGCAACCATTCCCCAGCAACGGCGCCATTTTGATAGAAGGAATTTATCGTGTCGGTCTAGAATTTCTCAATGAAATCTCATTGCAAGTATAGTTCTACACCAACAAACAATCCTCTCAATCAAAAATTTGGTTGCCACAAGTACAAATCCCAATAAAAGTAAACCGAAGTATTCAAACATCGAGTCGTCTCCCAAGGAATGGGCAAACATGTGCATCAACATTGGTTAGAATTCCGGGGTTGGGAGTCATGATCAAGAAATTAAACTACTAGACTTAACAAGCAAGAAATCTTAAAGTGCAAGAAACTAAATCAAGTAACTAAAGCAAAGTATGAGCAATTTTAAACTAACAAGAGAACATCCAATATAATTCTACTCTAAAACTAAGCAAGTAACTATAACTAGAATTAATGTAATTAAAATTGTTGGTTTCCAAATATGGATAATAAAAGGAACTCTTGGCTAGGCATAGGAATTGGGGTCACCATCCTCGTCGAATAACCATATCTTGACAATTATGAGGAACCAAACTCACTAAGTATACCTCCAAGAGCTTTAAGTATGTAATGTCTACTCCTAAGCTTGAGGTACATCAAGTGGCTTGATCAATCTCAACTCATAAGTCCCAAACTAACTACCAATTGACTTAGTAGTGGATTAGTGTCAATGGGTATCAACTTGACCATTAAGGGTTCTCAAATCACCAAATCAATTAGACTCAATGACTCAAGTTTACCCAATTTCCTTAGCCTAGGCCAAGAGTAAAGAAAACTACTCCATAATCAAAGGAAATATTTCATCAAGCACATGGCATGCATTAATAAAAGACATAATCAAATTGCAAATAAATTGGAAATTAAAAGTACCCACTAACAATTATCAATGGAAAACCACTCAACCAACACTATTAATCATGGATAACATCAATGTGTCTTTAGAAATTCAACATCCATAAAGTTCATAAGATGAATAGAAAATGGGAAATAACAAGAAAACTTAAATCTAACATAAGACCTCAACAAAATTATACTAGAGAATTCAAATTAAGTAATCAAAAATAGAAATTAACAAAACCCAATTCAGAATCCAACAAGGAATGATCAAATCAAACTAGATCTAGAGAGGAACAAGGGTTTTTCTCTCTAGAAGAACAAGAACAAAAAAAAAAAGCCAAAATTATGTCTAAGTATGTAATGAATGATCCCCCCTCCCTTTCTCCTAGAGTTCCTGGGTCTTTTCCATGCAGAATCCAGCTGAAATTGGGCCTGTTGAGCCTCAGAAATCGCCAGCCACGATTTCATTAATGAGGTCACGTGCAGCTCGTCACGCGTACGCGTGGGTCATGTGTACGCGTCGCTTGAATTTCGCGAATCACGCGTATGCGTGAAGCGTGTGATAAACCCATATTTTATGATATATTTTGTGCTTAATCTGAGTGATTTATTCAATCCTTCACCCACTTATTCATATTAATTGCATGGTTTTACTTTCCCTCCCTTATTATGTGATGTATGTGAAAAACATGTTTCCTATGCTCTAAAATTAATTATTTTAATTACCCTTTATTTCCATTCGATGCCGTGATTCGTGTGTTGAGTAGTTTCAGATCTTCTAAGGCAGGAATGACTTAAAGGATGGAAAGGAAACATACAAAAATGAAAGGAAAGTACAAAACGGAGTTTTTGAAGAAACTGGCAGCCACGCGATCGCATGGGCGACGCGACCGCATGCCAGCGCGAAAAGACATTGACGCGGCCGCATGACTGACACGACTGCGCGCCTTGAGTGAAACACATATGACGCGGACGTATGACTGAAGCGACCGCGTGACAAGGAAAAACTCCCAATGGCGCGACCGCGTGACCCACGCGGACGCGTGACAGAGGCCACGCATCAGAAATTGCAGAAAATGCTCATAGCGATTTCTGAAGCCCTTTTTGGCCCAAATCCAAGTCCAGAAGGCATAGACCAGAGGTTATGAAGTGGGGGAATGCATCCATTCAAGAAGAGTCTCCAATTAGTTAGTTTTCCATGATTTAGATTTAGTTTTGAGAGGGAGATTCTCTCCTCTCTCTTTAGGATTAGGATTTAGATTTAGGATTTTTTTTCGCTTTCTGGATTATCTCTTTACCAGGTTCAATATTTCTTTTTATTATTTTCTCAATTTTATTTATGAATTCTTCTATGTTACAGATTACTCTTTGAATTAATGTTATTTGAGGTATTTCAGTTTACAATTGCTTTCTTTTATTTATGTTACTTTTATCCCCAATCTGAAGACATTTTTATTTCAGTAGATTTACTTTTCCCCTTTTGGTCTTGGTTAAGAAATCAGTAACTCAGGAGTTATCAAACTCAACATGATTGATAATCGTTATCTTTACTAATTGAATTGAACTTCAATAATCCCAATCTTTCCTTAGGGATTAACTAGGATTTGAGGATCTAACTAATTAGTCACTTGACTTTCCTTTTCTCTAGCAAAGGTTAACTAAGTGGAATTAAGATTCAATTTTCATCATCATTGATAAGGATAACTAGGATAGGACTTCTAATTTCTCATACCTTGCCAAAAGTGTGTTTTACAGTTATTTATTTAATTTACAGTCTTTTACTTACTTTAATTGCAATTTAAATCACTTGTTCCTCATCTTCAAAACCCAATTTACAATCTTCATAACCAATAATAAGAACATACTTCCCTGCAGTTCCTTGAGAAGACGACCCAATGTTTAAATACTCGGTTATCAATTTTAAAGGGGTTTGTTACTTGTGACAACCAAAACGTTTGTATGAAAGGACTTTTGTTGGTTTAGAAACTATACTTGCAACGATGATTTACCTGCAAATTTCTAGACCACGCAAAAGTCCTCTCATCAAAATGGCGCCGTTGCCGGGGAGCTGCAACTGTGTGCCTTATTATTGGTTATTGTAAATATTTTTCTTTTACTTGTCTATTTGTTTTTATTTTTTCCTTTTATTTTTATTAGTCACTATGAATTCTTACCCCTCTCTCTTTGAGTTTGGTTCTAATATTGTTGAAAGGAATAAAAGTTATAACAGGAACATGCATCAAGGTCAGAGCAATCAAAGATGGATGGAGCCAAGAGGATCTGATCAACCCTTTAGGCAGCAACACCCTCCAAGATATCATGGACAAAGACCATTCTACAATGCATACCAAGGCAATAGACATGGTGGACAACCTTGTAGTTACCAACAAGTCCCACCCTATGCTTATAGGCCATCCTCTCAACAAAACCTTGAACCACCACACTCACAAGCTCCTTTTCATCATTCGCCACCATATGATCCTCATTTACCCCGATTCCAATCCAATTACTCCCAAACACCACCACTTCCCAATGTACCACGTCCAAATCCATCGCCCCGAGAATCAGAAGTTTGCCTCAAGGGAACAGTAGATCAACTTCAAACAACCCTTCATCAACTGGAGCAAGCAATAAGTCAATTATCTTCTAGACATTCGAACATTCAAGGGCCTCCCAGAGCCCTATGTGGACAATCTAACGAAGAGCGTAGCATGAAGAAGATACTAGAAACTCCAGTGGACAAGACAGAGCATGGCTTCATACTAGAACAAGTAGAGGAAGCTGTCATTATACAAGAAGAAGAGTCGGTTGAAGACTTAGGAGACACTGAACTTCCATGGGAACCCAGAGTTATGGAGAATTCTGTCAAGGACGTTACAACTGATGCTAAGGAGGATAGTGCACAATCCCCAAGGCAGGTATTTCATGAAAAACTAGACAGAATAATCCAAGAAGCAATTTTTCTTGATGATGATAATCTCAAGTCAAGTTCTTCTAGTAATGAACTTGCATCTGCGAGTGAATTCCCTGAGATCGAAGAATCTTCCCCAAGCGAGTACGAAGATGATACGGAGGTAGATTTCTCTCAACCTCCAGTTTATAACTTAAGTGACAAGGAAGACATAGAAGGCTTTGATCAGGACATGGATACATTTGAAGAATCTTGCAAAGAAGTGAAGAATTTTACAGAAGAGCACAAGGGAGTAGAACTCACAGAACCACTGGAACCACCTATCCCAAGGCCATTACCACCCAATACAAGCTTCAAGTGGGTACAATCCTTAACCTTTAGCTTTATTTTTCCACTTGAATATGGTTTGCTTGAAACAGATGGCCAGCTTAGAGCTCTCTGTGGCTTTAAGAGTAAGAGGGAAATGGCTCGTGCTCAGAGCTGGTGCACAAAGTTCAATAAAGTTCCACGCTTCAACTCGAAGTGTGCGGATTGGCATCATGATCTATCAAATGGATCTCGGAAAATGTTTGGTTATTCTAGTGAGAATCTAATTTCTAAACCGCCCGTATGGAAAAAATATAGATCAAGATGAAGGTGGATTTAAAAGCCAAGTATGGGATCCTGGAATCTATTCTGACATTCGTCACCCCGGGAGCCTGAGAATTTATTTGAAGCTGCTCAGAAGCTTTACATGCCTAGTTTGAGACCCCGGAGGCTATTGGCATTCCAAGCATTGGTGGAGATTTATGGACGAGTTTAAGCATAAACCGCCATAGCAGGAAGCTCATCCAATGTCCAACTTAAGGACTTTAACTAAAAGTGCTAGGTGGGAGACAACCCACTATGGTATGGTCGTTTCTTTTTCAGTTTTATTTCGTGTTATTTATTTTTATTTCCTTTTCAATTGAACCTGAATATTCTTCATTCGTATTGCATACTGCATAATTGCATACCATTTTAAAAAACAAAGGGTGCGCGACGCGACCGTATCATTCATGTGATCGCGTCAAGTTGCGAAAACACTCCCCACGCATCCGCATCATTCACGCGGCCGCGTGATCTGGAGATCGGCGTAAACATCCAACGTCCAGAAAGTTAGGCTGGAATCGTGCGGCCATTGTGCATTTTGGGACGCGATCGCGTCACTTGCACAACATCAATCCCACGTGACAGCGTGAGCGACGCGATCGCGTCGCATGGACTGCACAACATCCCAAAAGGAGACAGAGAGTTGTGCTGAAACGACGCTGGAATCGTGCATTTAGCACAATTTCCAACGACGCGATCGCATGCCCCAGGCGATCGCGTCATTCACTCTTTTAGCTATTCCATGCGATCGCGCCACTCACGCGATCGCGTCAACCACCATTTCAGCCCAACCACGCGACCGCGTCCCCCACGCGATCGCATGGATTCAAATTTATAACCCCCCAGTCACGCGAACCCTACCATTCGCCCTCCAACCCCTTCTCCTTCCTCTCTTCTTCTCCAACCACCCGACCACCACCCAGCCACATCACCAACCGCCGCCATCCCGCCGACCACCCAGACCCCGCCGCCACGCCACCCCCCTTCCTCCTTCCCCTTCTTTCTTCTTCTTCCTTCTTCCCCCTCCTTCCACCGTCACTGCCCCCTCCGCGACCACCACCCACCGCCACTGCCCCTCCCAACCGCGCCCCCTAATCCGCCACCCACGCCCCCTTCCCTTCCTCCCCTTTCTCTCCCCTCTACCCCCATTACCCTTCCCGAAGCCCCTGGCTCCGAACAGCACCCGCCGCGCCACCGCCAACTGCCGCGCCAGCCGCCACCGCCACCATCCCCCAGCCACCTCTCTACCCCACTCTCCTTAATTCGCCTACCAGGTTCCGACGAACATCACCCTTCTATCCATTCGTAGTTAATTCATATTTTTCTATTTATGTTCATATTTAGGCTAGTTAGATATGCATGTTGTAGTGGATTTTAGATTGTTAGGTAGCCTAGGATGTGGTTAGTGGATTTAGGCTTGTTTAATTGCGCTGTTCGTGTTTCTTGTTTTATAATTTTCGCAATTCTGCTGTTGCTGTGTGTTAGTAATGTTCATTTGCTGTTATTCAAGTTCATGCTACTATTGCAATTGCTCTTTCTTGTTCATACTCTTTAATTGCAATATGTTTTAATTCATATGAACTATTCTGATTGCTATTTATTTTCCGGGAACATCCAATTTTAGCCGGAATGCTGCCCAAATTTTTGTACATTGTTTTGATTTTTATTCCTGTTTTGGTTTTGGCAAACTTGGACTCTGCTTTAATCAGCTTTTACCAAATCAATTGCTGAATGACAGGGCAAGCTTTCTTATTCTTTTTGATTTCCTGATTCTTAATCTGCATTTTTGATGATTAGATTCCAATTTTTGCTATTTCTATATCTATCTGAATCATCATCAACCTAATTTTCTTGTTTGAATATGAGTTACCTATATCTTCTCATTGTGAATGCTTATTACTTGGAATATGATCATTATGCCACTTTCTTTGAACCACTTTTTACTAACTCCCTAATTTTAACTTCTTAAACTCTTTTTCAATTCAAACCAACCTAACCTTTCAAAACATCTCTTCTGTTTTTTCACTTTCTTTTAACCTTCTAACCAAGGCATAATGTTAATTTTTCTAATTAACATGACTTCCATTACATTTTGGATTGTGAATTCTTCTTTTCAGACTTTTCACTCCTATACAATCCTTAATGCAAATTTACTTAACTCAATTTTCTCTTCTATTGCTCCTTTGCCACTTTGTGTTTCTTTTGATTATTTGCCTATTTGTTTTCCTGTTTCTATTATATCCTGGTTTTCTATTTTTCAGGATGTCTGCCAGCCAAAGAAAAGGAAAAGCAAAGGCAACTACTGGCAAACGTAAAAGAGGAGAATCCTCCATGTCCATCCTGGATACCATGCACGATGACTCCTAGCGGGAGAAATACTTTACCCCGCAGGAGAAGGCTGACCAGCTACTCCCTGCCACTGATCCCCTTAGATTTGCAAACCGATACTGTGAGCTGAAATATCCGGTGTTTGCAACCTCCAGGAACCTGTACCTGGAGAGGACTTTGAAAATCCCAGAAGACCTCCAGCAATACACCTCTGAGCAAATCAAACAAAGAGGCTGGTTCTTCCTGGAGAGAAACCTGACTGAGGTCAATGCATCTTGGGTAAGGGAATTCTACTGCAATTACTTCAAAACTTCCCTAGATGCAGTGAACCTTAGGGGGAAGCAGATTCTGGTCACTGAAGAGGCCATAGAGGATGTTCTGAAGCTTCTGCCTAAATCTGATCAGCTGGATTGCTATCAAAGAGCTGAGGAGGATATGCACTTCATGAAATTTGATTGGGATGCAGTCAAGGCCAGGATAGCCCTTGACTTGACCGTTCCGTGGATCATGGGTCAGAACACCACCATGCCAAAGGGAATCAAGCGGATTTACTTAAATGATGAGGCTCGGCTATGGCACCAGATCCTGAGCAATTTTGTCATGCCGAGTACCCATGATACAGAGATACCTGCCGCTATGATCACCCTCCTATGGTGTGTGATGGAGGGTAAGGACCTGTACCTGCCACGCTTTATCCGATACTATATGGCCAGGGTCTACGTCTGAGGCACTCTACCCTTTCCTTATCTGATTACATAGCTAGGCCGTCGAGCTGACGTGCCTTGGGAGGATGCTGATGAGAAGCCACCTGCTGCAGAATGCAAGAAGATTATCCCTCACAGCAGGAACTTTCTGGCTTTGGGCTACAGACCTCCATTCCTCACTGCTACTACTGAGACAGCCACACCATCTGCCGGCCCCTCTTCTTCCACAGCTACCCCAGCTACCCCTGCTACCACCACTACACCTCCACATGCCTCAGAGCCCATCTATCACCTAGTGCACCGCCTGTTTCGACGGCTTGACCAGATGGAGCGTCGGAACAAGCGACGCTATGAGCACCTGAAGCTGATGATACGATCTGGCGACATCCCCTCCGAGCCTGACACACCATCCGAGGCATCTGAGGAGGAGGCGGATGATCACGAGGCAAAGACCCATCCACGGAGCGAGGCTGCGCAGGCAGGCACAGAGCAGGCCGCGTCACATCAGGAGGCTCCACCTCAGATTCAGGCTGTAGACCCCGAGATCCCTATCCAGTCAGCACCTCCTCTGCAACAGGCAGATCCTCAGACCACCACCACAGAGACTCCAGCTACCCACCCTTCCAGTGATGACACCCCTTCACCCCTGCTTGAGTGAGCATCAGGGACGATGCTTCATTTTAAGTGTGGGGAGGTCGCCATCTCTGGCGTATTTTTTGGTGAACCACTACAGACTCTTTCATTTTATTTTGATATTTTTCTGTATTTTTTTCTCTTTATTTTTATTTTTATTTTTTTCAGTACTTATACATTGCTATTTTCATGTATTTCTACCCTATTTCTACATTTTGCATTTTTAGTTCATATTTTAACCATTTAGTTTAGTTGCAATTCTAACTTATTAGTTATAAAAATTGTGGATTAATTAGTATAGTTTACCCTTTTTAGCATAAGATAGCTTAGTTTATATTGAAAATATAAAAAGAAAGTAAGCTAGGAACTTGAACATAATAGAAACAGTCCACACACCTTGTATATATAGCATTATATGTTAGTTAGTTAACAACATTTCATCAAGGAGAAACATTAGAACTTTAAAGCCATTCAAAATAAATTTTACATTGAAAATAATGGGAACTTTTAATTTTACTTGCATGACATACATAATTGATAAATGATTTTTGAGCTAGAGAATACATAGCCTGTGAGTTTTGAGCTTAATTGTATGGTTACATTCAAACCATAATTTTTATTCCTGTGTGTTCCGCCCTTCTTATTTATTCTGATGTTCTTTACTTTGTTTTAATCTATATGTCCAATTATAGAATAGAAATACATACCAAGAGAGTGATTGAGGCCATTGTTTGATTTTAGCTCACTTATTCCAAATTAGCCTACCTTTTACATCACCCTTGTCAGCCCCCTTGAACCTTTAAACCCCCTCTTATTCTATAAACCACAATACTAGCCTTAAGCAGAAAAACAAAATAAAAATCCCAAGTTGAATCCTTGGTTAGCTTAAGATAGAAAGTGTGTAATTGTTTAAGTATGGAAAACCTATTAGGAACATGGATGATAAAAACAAAAGGTAGAAAAGTTGAAAAGAATAAAATTATTCAAATAAAAATTTTGGGAAGCATGCTCATGTAAAATCAAATAATTGAATTACCATGTGCAATAAAAAAAATGTTATTTTTCAGTATTTGAATAAAGGGGATACAAAAGAATTCCCCAAATGCAAAATAAATGTACATGGGACAAAAGTTAAAGTATGAGCATGTAACATCAAAAGTGGGAAAAAGTGGGAAAATAGGTAAAGAAGTTTTGCTTTACAAAGTATGTATGTTAGGTGAGATCTTAGACTAATCAAGGATTCACTTAATTAGCTCACTTAGCCTTACACATATACCTTTACCTTTACCTTGGCCCCATTACAACCTTAATTAAAGACCTCATAACTTTTGTATGCCTATATATTCTATAATTGTTGATTGGTTAGATGAAGAACAAAGTTATAGAAAGTAAGAATAAAAAGAAGAATAGAGTGATTAACCCAATAAACACTGAGTGACTAGAGAGTAAACACAAAGTCCAGTGAGGGTTCAATAGCTCATTAACATATATCTCTACTTGAATTATTAATTGTCTTGCAAGTTTATAAAATATTTTTCTCTCCCATCTCAACTGTAAAAGTGCTTTATCATTATCTAAGGTTTGGCTATGTATGTATATATATGACTCCTTGAGAATGTGAATTAATTCAACTACATGTATTCTTTATATACAAGTGAATAACAATTAAGAATTGCATGATGCATGTAGGTAGTTGCATTTAGAGTAGATTGCATTGCATGAGATTCCACCACTTTAACCTTAACTTACTCTTTATCTTGGACTTGGCATGAGGACATGCTATTGTTTAAGTGTGGGGAGGTTGATAAACCCATATTTTACGATATATTTTGTGCTTAATCTGAGTGATTTATTCAATCCTTCACCCACTTATTCATATTAATTGCATGGTTTTACTTTCCCTCCCTTATTATGTGATGTATGTGAAAAACATGTTTCCTATGCTCTAAAATTAATTATTCTAATTACCCTTTATTTCCATTCGATGCCGTGATTCATGTGTTGAGTAGTTTCAGTTCTTCTACGGCAGGAATGACTTAAAGGATGGAAAGGAAACATACAAAAATAGAAGGAAAGTACAAAACGAAGTTTTTGAAGAAACTGGCAGCCACGCGATCGCATGGGCGACGCGACCGCGCGCCTTGAGCGAAACACATATGACGCGGACGCATGACTGAAGCGACCGCGTGACAAGGAAAAACTCCCAATGGCGCGACCGCATGACCCACGTGGACGCATGACAGAGGCCACGCATCAGAAATTGCAGAAAATGCTCATAGCGATTTCTGAAGCCCTTTTTGGCCCAAATCCAAGTACAGAAGGCATAGACCAGAGGTTATGAAGTGGGGGAATGCATCCATTCAAGGAGAGTCTCTAATTAGTTAGTTTTTCATGATTTAGATTTAGTTTTGAGAGGGAGATTCTCTCCTCTCTCTTTAGGATTAGGATTTAGATTTAGGATTTTATTCGCTTTCCGGATTATCTCTTTACCAGGTTCAATCATCCTTTTTATTATTTTCTCAATTTTATTTATGAATTCTTCTATGTTACAGATTACTCTTTGAATTAATGTTATTTGAAGTATTTTAGTTTACAATTGCTTTCTTTTATTTATGTTACTTTTATCCCCAATCTGAAGACATTTTTATTCCAGTAGATTTACTTTTCCCCTTTTGGTCTTGGTTAAGAAATCAGTAACTCAGGAGTTATCAAACTCAACATGATTGATAATCGTTATCTTTACTAATTGAATTGAACTTCAATAATCCCAATCTTTCCTTAGGGATTAACTAGGATTTGAGGATCTAACTAATTAGTCAATTGACTTTCCTTTGCTCTAGCAAAGGTTAACTAAGTGGAATTAAGATTCAATTTTTATCATCATTGATAAGGATAACTAGGATAGGACTTCTAATTTCTCATACCTTGCCAAAAGTGTGTTTTACAGTTATTTATTTAATTTACAGTCTTTTACTTACTTTAATTGCAATTTAAATCACTTGTTCCTCATCTTCAAAACCCCAATTTACAATCTTCATAACCAATAATAAGAACATACTTTCCTGCAGTTCCTTGAGAAGACGACCCGAGGTTTAAATACTCGGTTATCAATTTTAAAGGGGTTTGTTACTTGTGACAACCAAAACGTTTGTATGAAAGGACTTTTGTTGGTTTAGAAACTATACTTGCAACGAGGATTTACCTGCAAATTTCTTGACCACGCAAAAGTTCTCTCATCAGCGTGCGTATGCGTCGATGGGAAATTCGCTAATCCATGCGGATGCGTCACTCTTCGTACGCCATGCCTAGCTCCTAGCACCCACGCGTGCGCGTGGGCTACGCGTGCGCGACGTAGCCGATTTTCCAAAGCCGAATTCTTCATGTTCCTTCCACTTGTGCATGCTTCCTTTCTCTCTTCTAGGTCATTCTTGCCCTACAAACTCTGAAATCACTCAACAAACATATCACGGCATCGAATGGTAATAGAAGATGATCAAAATATGGCATTTTTAAGGCAAAAGAAGCACGTTTTCCATCATAAAGCAAAATTAGGAAGAGAACACAAAACTATGCAATTTTTATGAATAAGTGTGGAAAATATTGACAAAACCCCCCAAATTCTACATAATATAAACCACAAAATTGGGGTTTATCACCCAACCAAAGCAATTTTATTAGAATTTTAGTATTCTATGATAAGTCCAAGGAAAAGTAAACATGACTTTTTTAGCAAGATGGTTTCATTCAAATAGCAGTCTGCCATTGTTAAACGAGTGCCAATAAAAGGGATAAAAACAACGAAAACATACAACTACAGCGATTACAAGCAAATAACAGTTGCAATGCCATACTAGAAGTAATGATTATTGCAATCTAGGTGGTCATGTTGACGAATACCAACTCAACACTAGACATCATTGTGGCGAACTCTCCCGGTTATGACAACGACGTCATCTTCGATGAGGCACTGTCAACTTCTCGTCCGATACATTGCAAGGCACTGTCAGGATTCCCAAAGGGGTCGCTTTCGCAATATTGATGCTCTCGAGTTCCAAAAAGGACCACCATAACTGGTGCCATTATACATGATTCCGCTACCGTAGCTTGTGAAAAGGTATACCCTTTCCCCCTGGAATATATTCAATGGTTGTTTTTTGCAATGAAAACATATGAGTCACCCATAACACTAATTTGTGCAGGTTTTAATAACCTCCCCAACCTGTCCCAGTTTGACTGCACAACTAAAGTGTGTGAGCTATTCTCGTTACCAGAGAAGTGCAACAGTCCACTCAAGATCCCCAAATTGGAACCCGTTGACTCAACGCCTATGCACGTAGCAGAATAGCCCTTCAGTAGCCTGCACACAACTGCTGCAAACACTTCCTAGGCCAACATACGTACTCCTTCTATGCAGGTTGGGAGTGGATTCAAATCACATGGGATGCTAAACATAATAGAGTCTCCTATTTTGTTGATTCCACTAGCAAGTCTTCGAAAAACACTCTATGCCTAATATATACCCCATGATAACGTACATCTTTTAGAACTATATAGTGACTAATGTGAAAGCTTAATTTTTGTTGTTTGATTAGGGGTTCCAAATGGTTTTTAGGCCAATTGTGCACATGGATCTGACTTTTGATGAATGTAAAATGGCTACTTATATTTTTGGAAAAAATGATCAATATTTGTAAGCACTCCGATGTACTTATTGCTATCGTAAGACTATTTCCTTTATTTCTCCATGAAAAATTTGGTCAAACACTTTTTGCATTTATTAACTGCTAGGGAAATGATGTTCAAATTCTCGACATTGGAGGTACCCAGAGCAGGGTTCCACTCTCTCTCTCCGGTTTACATGTCGAATGTCGATGTGAGTTAAATCGAAGCCCTTCAAAATAGGATAATGTCTGCCCCCACATCACTCTAATCTGGTTTTTTTTGTACAGATTATGAACATCATCTTCATGAGTGCTTCTATGAGAGCATGCTGCGTTGTGCCTCCTCGTGTGTGGTACACAGTACACACCTTAGCTATTTGCGGATGACGTTCTTGCTCTTAGGCCATTTGAAGTTATAATGAAAAAATACCTAAACAGATGGATGCCAGCGACAAATAGGCCTGAACATGTTAGAAACTTAGCTATTTCTTCTTCTACTGTGTCTTGAGTACCCATTTTAAACGTCTGATGACCTGGCTGTCTTAATAGATTTCTATGCTAGTATGTGAACCAAAATACACATGGTACCTGATGGTTGTGGACGTGAAGCATGGCAAGGTGTACTGCCTAGATGTAACAAGAGCACCTGAGCATACGGAATGGAGGAAATGCAACATGCGAACTATTGTGAGTATCCTGAAATTTGCTTTACAATTTTTAAAAATTATGATTTATTTTTCAAGAGACCGTTGTAATTGTATTCATGAAGCGGTTCCATCTCATGCTTGTCCTTCTATCGCATGCAGTTCCTTATGCTAGCCTAGATTTTCAAGCTAGATATGAACCTGAAAAGTTTTGCCCATGTTTTAGCTGATCCAACCACATGGGGATCAGTTCAGTATCCCGAAAGAGTCCCATGCCACCCAGACTGGTAAATTTAGTATTTTCTATGAATTATGTAGTTAATTTAAAGAATGGTTTAATAAGTGGGCTAGTTCCACCTTAATGAATTCCTGGTGCTATTATTGTTATGTAGTAATGATTCATGTCTCTGAATATTGCACTGGCTCCAAACAGAGGGCAAATTCACACTAGCCAATCTTCCTTGGCAGGTTTGGCATGCAAATAATTTATTTGTGTCTCACAGATGCAAGAATCGTCTTTTCACTATTGTCCTTTTATGAATGCTAGATGGACCGTTTGAAGTTAAGGATGAAGACTGCTACAAAAATTATTCTTTTGGGCTGCAACGGGGTGAAGGCTGCAGTTGATTCCAAGGCAGAGGGTGCTTGGAGGAGGCTTGTGTGCACTAAGGAGTGAATCTCCATCAAGAAGTGGGTTAGCGACACAAATGTAGAGCATATTGATATAGGCTATGTTTTATTTTGATTCCAACACCCCTTGATGTTGTTGAAAACATTTAGCAGTATTTTGGTTTATTGTTGATGTAGTCATTTTAGGGTATATCTACTTTAATTTCTGTATGATGGCTACTTTTGTGTGTGAAAACTAGTGGTCCTGCCGACAGACTAGAGCACAATATCCACACCCCACTTACATCTACTGTAATTGAAATGGGGATATAGCCAATACTAAATAAAGTCTATTTTGTTGCATTATGTGTGGACTGTATGAGATATGTTTACCCAATCATGGAATTGGTTATTAATAGAAGTAACTATTTTTTTCTTGCAAAACTAGGTGTACCCTTTCCACTTAATTAGTAAACGGTTATCAAAGTTGTTGATATTATTTTGTTAACTTGTCAACGGTTTTTATTTTTTGGAACCATTGTGATCTGAAAGTTAAGAATGAAGAATATAATTAGCATATCAAACGAATCATTTTTATGCAACGAAGATAATGAATCCTACTCAGTGATGGGTATGTCACACTGTGGAACATGGTCGATAACATTTGAGATCAACGAAACAAATAATTTACAAGCTGATGCGAATAAAGGAACCGTATCATCGAAATTAATACTTTGTAATATGTGGCCAACTAAATAACAATCACTCTTTACAATACCAAATTAATAAGGCACAACCAGCCATTGTAAAAGAAAATACAAAAAAGTTGTGGTCAATTGTAAAGAAAAGGCAATTACAAAGGCTGTTAATTCCTATTTCCAATAATATAGGACTCCGCATAATATTTAGCACTCATATTGAATCAACAACACCCCATGCATTACATTCGTAAAATGCAATGGCACAAATGAGGTTGTTGGAGGTTGCAAGAACAACTAATAGGCAACCGTACTGGTGGAGAAACATACAACGAAGCATACGTCATACCTTATATGTAATGAAAATTATCATCCACAATGTTGCGTTAATGGTTCAGCCAACAAGGGAGGGGATGCAGTCGATGAAATGGTTGGCTTTGGCAAGGCACAGAAATTTGATTACACAAGATCTTAACAACTTAATCCTTAAAGTCAAGACAATACTACTGAATTAAATATTCTTCAATACATGACTTCAGTTTACCGGAGCATATATTCTTGGCAGCATGAAGCACTAAAATTTGGATGGAACCAACCGACAGCACAGAACAAAATGACAAGGATAGTCAGGCGTCTGCAAGGGAAGATTGTTTAGGAATTTGGCTAGCCGAATTAGGGATGGCAATTTCCCCCCAGTGGGGCGGGTATCCGCGGGGATTTACTCGCTGAGGGACGGGGATAAGGACATATTTTCACTCTTGGGGGCATGGATGGGATTTGTGAAATAAACGGGGCGGGGTCGGAGAATAAGGTCCCCGCCCCGTGGAGACCCGTATAATACCCGCATATACAAAATGACCAAAATATCCCTAGTATATATATATATACATGTTAGTCCTGAAACCCTAATTCCTAACTCTCTCCTCTCTACCTCCTGTAACTTACTCACTCTCCTCTCAAAACTCTGATTCTCCTTCTTCATCTCTGTTCCTCCTCCATGCTCACTCTTCCACTCAGACACTCTCTCCGCCGTCCGGCTCCCTCGTTCGCACTCACTCGCGCGCCTGACACTCAACCCTAGGAGGACCGTCATCGCGAGACACAGATTCGTCGCGAGGAGGTTGAAGCGTCACTCTTTTCATCTTCGGTAGAGACAGAAGTGTTCTTCACCGTCGCCTTCTTCATCTTCTTCGCAGAGACAAGCTATTTTTCTTCAGTGATTTTTGTAATTTTTATTTACTTGAAGCATTTGTTTTTTTTTTGTCATTAATTGTCTTGTGGTTTCTATGATTTTCTTTTATTTTATTTGAATTTCAAACAATTATCTTGTGGTTTTACTTCATATATATATATATATATATATATATATATATATGCTTCTATTTTTTTGGTAATGTAGTGGCTAAAACAAAATTGGAATTGAATGTTTGAAGTTAATTGTTATGTTTTGAGGATATTTGGTTATGGATAGTTGAATATTTGAAATATTAATTTTTGAATGTTTGAAGGATTTGGTTATGTTTTTTTATGAAGGTTGAGGTGGGTTTGCAGAAGATCTTTGATAGTTAATGGTTGGTTTGTGGATTTTGTTTAAATTTTATTTTTGGATTAATGATGGCCGGATGTAAATTGGTGTTTGATGTGGCGGTTGATTAATTTGGTATATGGTTGTGTTCAAATTGAAAGCATGAATATGAATATTTTTAAGATTTGAGTAATTTTTGATGATTGATTGACTTGGTTTGGGTATAGATTATGAACTTATGAGTTATGACTAAATATTGTTGGTGATGAAGATTATGATTGTAATGATAATTGAGGTTTTTTTATTTTTCTGATTTTTTTAATTTTTAAAGAATTCACGGATATCCGCGGAGACTTCAATTCCCGGCGGATACGGGGTCCCCGTTACCCGTCGCGAGGATGGGGACAGATTATGGGTAGCGGGGATGGGGGGTGGGGGCCATGTCTCCACCCCCATGGGGACCTGTTGCCATTCCTAAGCCAGATGAGACAAATTCTCACCCATCAATAACACCCGGCTTCAGTTTTGTCCCTGTATCACCAACAGCATGCAATTAGCAAAACCGGGTACAAATGATGGAATGGAATGAAAATGGAGAAAGTATAACAACCTAGAGATTTAACTAGCTAATATATGCAGTACAATACATCATTGGCCAAACCATTACTAAGGAGTCTGCATTAAGCAAAGGCCAAGTAAACTTTGAAAATTTATTTAAAAGTGAAAACCAAGGGTTCTTCAACAGAGTAAAAACAATAACATATGTTGAAAAACAAACTAGATGTTAACATCAGGTTGAATGACAAATAAAAAAAATTACTACATAGACCTTTAACACATTAGCGTACAAAAAAATTAAACACACATAGGCATAATCGTATCCATAACAAAATGAGTCATACACTGATAGCTATAAAGGATACAATATAAAATTAAAATGCTTAATCCCTAAATGACTGAAAGGTTTAAATGCGAATAATATAATAACGGTTTGTAGATTTTATATGAACCTATCACAGATATTTCCATTTTATAGTAACTCATCCCTCTCCTTTCAGTTCTGATGTCCTTGTCCATTTTTTATCATTTGGGAACAGAAAGAATATAGTATTTGTAAGCTTTGACATGAATTTTTCACACACAATACCTTAGATTCATAAATAACGAAACTAGAAATCGTAATTATAATTCCAGCACAGAAATAATATTGGGACCAAAATAAAAGATAAAAACTTGAACTTCAGTTCTTCACACAAGTAGAAGGCCAGCTTCAATTTTTAAAAGTCTGATTACGAAGAATATGCATTGCGAAATAGATGGAAAAAATAAAGCTTTCTAATCCGAAGGTGAGAAAAAAAGGGTGAAAAACAAAATAGTGAAATAAAAAGTGGTGCCTCAAATCAAACTTGATACATAGAATTAAATCTCCAAGTATATTTCATACCATAGCTTCACTTTAAGTGTCCTATGTTTCACCTTATATAATGATTGAAGGTTTAACTTATAAAATAACCTTTGATCGCTTGCGTTTATGTCCTCCTGCGTTGTCCTTTTAATTTGTTGATGCATGTTGCGTGCCTCTGTTAGGACATTGAGTCCTCTGGTGCCCGAGCTTCCCACATGTACTGCACTTTCTTTTGGTCTTCACAGCAGAACTACCACCTTGACTACACCGACCCGTGCCTTTTGTTCTAACACAAATTGGGTCCTTGACTCCATTATCTGCTGCCGTGGTAAGAACATTGTTTGCTAGTCGAAGGCCATACTTGATTTCAAGGAAAATCGCATCGGCTAAAAGCTTCTTCGAGTAAACCTTGAAGTCCTCTGATAAACCCCGATTTTGTGGTTTATCTTGTACTTAATTTGGGTAATTTTATCAACTTTTCTCACATTTATTCAATGAAATAGCATAGTTTTGTAATTCTCCCTTGATTTGTGCTTAAATATGAAAACATGCATTTTAGCCCTTAAAATAGCTAAATTCAATTCACTTTAATTCCATTCGATTCCTTGATGCATTTGTTGAGTGATTTCAGTTTCATAGGGCAAGTATTGGATGGAAGAAGTAAGGAGAAAAGCATGTAAAGTGGGAGAACTCATGAAGAAATGAAGCAACCGTAAAGCTGTCAAGTCCGACCTCTTCGTACTCAATCGACCATAACTTGAGCTACAGAGGTCTAAATGAGGCGGTTCTAGTTGCGTTGGAAAGCTAACATCCGTGGCTTCAAAATAATATAAAATTTTTTATATGTTACTTCACGTTCAGGGGGACGCACGCACCATGTCCGCGTGCTCGCCGATGCTGCTCGTGGCCCACTAAAGTGAAATCGCCCCCAGCGATTTCTGAAGTACTTTGGGCCCAACCCAACTCATTTCTAATGCTATTTCATGCAGAATTCAAGCTCGGGAAAAGGGGGGGAAATTGTTTGGTAGAATAGCATCATGTAGGTTAGTTTCTAGAGAGAGAAGCTCCCTCTTCTCTCTAGAATTAGGTTAGGTTAATTTCTTCTAGATTTAGGTTCAATTACATGTTTTCATCTTGTTTCTTTTATGATTTCTTGCTTCTACTCTTTCATTCTCAAGATTTGTAGTGTTAATTTCACTTTTATGTCTCTTTTATGTTTATGAATGCTCATGTTGGATCTTGTTTACATTTTATGAAATTTATGTTTGATGTTCTTTTAATTGTTGATTTGAGTTGTGAATTTACTTTCCTTGCAATTGATAGTTGGTAGATTTATTATTTTTGCACTTTTACCATGCTTTCCTTTTTGCCTTCCAAGTGTTTGATGAAATGTTTGGTTGGATTTTGGTGTAGATTTTGTTCCTCTTGGCCTAGGTGGAGTAATTAGTGACGCTTGAGTTATCTAATTCCTTTGATTGATCGACAATTAGAAGTTGCTAATTGATTTGGATATCACTAATGCTAGTCTTTCCCTTGGGAGTTGGCTAGAACTTGTGGAATCAAGTTGATTCATCCACTTGACTTTCCTCCATGGTAGAGGTTAACTAAGTGGTAGCAATGGACAATTTGTGATCACAATTGGGGAGGATAACTAGGATGTGACTTCTAGTTCTCATATTTAGCCAAGAGCTTTGTTCGTTGTTAGTTTAATTTTATTGCTATTTATATTTCATGTCTCTTATCCCAAAAACTCCAAAATATCTTCATAGCCAATAATTGAGCACTTCATTGTAATTTCTTGTGAGATGACCCGGAGTCTAAATACTTCGGTTAATTCTTATTGGGGTTTGTACTTGTGACAACTCAAATTTTTTATTGGGAGGATTGTTTGTTGGTGTAGAACTATACTTGCAACGAGATTTCATTTTGTCTGAAATTCTATACCGACACGACAATTCTCGTAAATCATCCTCGTCACTCATGCAAGCCACCTTCCCTAACCGCTTGCATAGCTGTGAAAATGCACCCAACCTTGTTCTATAGGTCACGCTTTGGTCAGTTGTTGGGTGGTCAACATTTTCGTTTTCCATCTCCATTTTGGTGGTCCTGGACAACCTACGTAGAACTAGGCTTTCAGGAATTTCCCCTAAGTCTAGCCTTACACACATGGCCACAATGTGTACACATGGAATACCAAATGACTCCATTCGCATACACATGCAATTAAAGTTGTTAGAAGTAGGCTTCCTATAAACCTACTAAGTCATCTCAGTCCTCAGATACTTTTGGATAGTATATACATGTGGTTGCATTGTGTCATTGATTTCACATATTCTAACATGTACACACCGTTTCAGGCTCTCCCGAAATCTAGCAAACATTTAACGAGTGAACTTTGTCCACCCTGACTTTTCCAAATCAACAAACTCGGTTTGTAATACAGGTGTACTATACCAAGAGCAAAATTTCAGCTCATCCTCGTTGTCCCGAAGAAAATTGACACACCTCTGAAAATTTGTAACAAATTCCAACACACCGTACCTGCCCTCAACAAACCTATTGAGTTTGGCGTGTAGTGACTCGCACCTAGAAGTAGTCCGTACCCCAGCAAAAAATCGACCTCGGATGTATGTTGTTGCCCATGCGTACTTTTTAGTATACAAGTCCTTCACCCAGTCAACCTCGCTAACACCATACTCATTGACCATGGACTCCCAATGCGCTTCAAACTCATTAATTTCCATATCAACCAACATACAGTGTCTAAATAGTTGTGTGAATCTCGGGTTGCATATGTTAGACGTTGCATTTCTCAGAAAATGCCAAGCACATAACCGATGACGCGCATCAGGAAAACGGTCTGAATCGCTATCCGCATGGTTGGGTCACCATCGGTGATAACAAACTGCAGTGCCTTTCCTTGCATGCATTCCAAAAATTGCTCAAGAACCCATATGTAAGACTCATGTGACTCGCATGAAACTATCGTTATACCAAAAACGCATGTCTGATTGTGGTGGTTTACTCCAGAGAAGACAATAACGGGTAGGTTATACTTGTTACGGCTATGAGTTTGGCTCAAATTATGTTGTAGGGAATGGAAGCTACAATGAGGATGTGCATCAAGGATGGAACAATCAAAGATGGGAGGAGTCTCAAGGGATTGATCAACCTTATTGGCAACAACAACCTCCAGATTCTTATGGGTATAACTCTCATCCTAATGCATATCAATCTAATGGATGTGGTGACCCTTATTGTGATTGTCAACAACAACCACCACATGCCTATGAACCACCCCCTCAACATGACTTTAAACCACCTTACTCACAAGCCCCCTACCACCAAACACCTCATTATGACCCTAATCCTTATCCACCATACCAACCACCTTATGAACCATATGAACCACACATGGAACCACCACCATTCCAACACAATTACTCTCAAGAACCACCTCAATATACACCACCTCCATACCCTTACTAAGATGAACCAACTTCCAATTATGAAACCTCCTTCCCAAACAATGAACCTTCTTTTTCCACACCACCTCCAATGGATGATCCTCTCCAAGAATGTGTTAGTTCTTACATTCAAAGACAAGAAGAGAACCAAAAGGAGTTTAAGGAGCTAGAAGCCAAGATAGCTACCATAGCGGAAGCCGTTAGCAACATGGTCTCCTCCCGCCTAAGCCTATGCAATCATGGAACTCCCATTGTTGAATGTGGAGAAGTAATCAAGGAGCATAGTGAGGGAGTGAGTTTGGAGCTTCAAGGTGAAGAAGAAGGGTTGAAGCAAGAATTGTCACAAGGAGAGGAAGTTAAGACAATTGAGCCGGAAGGAGTGGTTGAAAACATAGGAAATGTAGGAAGTCCATGGGAATGTAGAATTAGAGAGCCCTCTTCCAAGATGCTTAATGTTGATGTTGAGGAGGGTGTACAACCTCCAAAGCACATTATGATTGAAAACTTTGAATAGGTTGATTAAGAGATGGATTCAATCATTGAGGAGTTCCTATCTACAATTGAATCCTCTCCTATTGGGCTTGAAATTGAGGTCAAAGAAGAAGATGAACAACCTCACATGTGCTTGGTGAGCAATAAAGAAGAGATTGAATTAGAAGAGAGCCACCAAGAGGAAGAGGTTGAAGTTGAGGAAAGTTGTAAAGAGGTGGAGGTAATCAAGGAAGAGTACAAGGGAGTGGAGCTTGCAAGATCATTGGGACCACCCCTTCCTAAGTCACCATCATCCAACACAACATTCAAGTGGGTAAAATTTCTATCCCTAAGCTTCACTTTCTCACTTGAATATGGTTTGATTGAAAATGATGGTCAACTTAGAGCTCTTTGTGGAATTAAGAGTAGGAGAGAGTTGTGTAGTGGTTGGAAACATCACTCTAAGTTCATGATGGTTGCATGCTCAAAGTTGAATAGCAATGGTTCGTGTAGAACCAAATTGCATGGGTCTAGGAGAATGTTTGGATGCTTAATTGAGAATTCTAAGGTCATGCCACCCGGATGGAATAATGATGACCAAATTAAGGACGGGTGTCAAAACAAAGTGTGGGATCCCGGATCACACAAGGAGAATCAAATTTGGGAGCTCATGGTTTGTGAAGAATTCCATCAAAGCTTGAAGATATTAAAATTGAAGAATGGAGCTTATTGGAGACTCAAGCATTGGTGGATGTTCAAGGATAGCTTCAAGCACAAGCCACCTTAAGAGGAGCTCCCCATAAGTCCAACTTAAGGACAATAAACAAAAGTGCTAGGTGGGAGACACGCCACCATGGTAATATCTTTTCATTTTCTCTTCTGGAAATTGGCGAGTTAAGAATTTATTATAATAGATACGTTGCAAGTACAGTTCTTAACCAACCAAAAATTCACTTATCAATTTAAAAGGGTTGTCACAAAATTAAAATTAAAATACTGGGAGTATGAATCCCAGGTCGTCTCCCAACGAGTTACAGAAAGATGTGCTATTTTATTAATCAGGTGTTTTCCAAAATAGGTTGAGTTGATAAGCAGGAAATTAAATTAGAGAAATTATGTAATTTTAAATAAAAACCTTGACTGGGAGTAGATTAGTTGGAAGCCCTATTCTTGTTGGAGTACTCTCAAGATTAATTGATAATTGGAGGTTGTTCTGCTTAGTTACCCTTTGCTAGGTAGAGGAAAGTCAAGCAAGTTGGAAAACTATTTCTAGTCACAAGTCCTAATCCTCTCCCTTGGGAAGGACTAGTGTCAATAACTAGAGGGCGATCCAACAATAAACCCAATTACAATTTTTCTTTTAAGTAATCCAACTCAAGGTTTCCTTTCAATCATCTCCCAATCAAGTTATGGAACTACTCGCTCATTGTGAGTGTAAATTTCATAACATAAGAAAGAAAAGTAAAGGAAGACATGATAAATAATAATTAAAAGATCAATTAAAAATAAAAATAGTTCTTATATAAATAAATTCTAGAAATAATCCAAGAATAACTCTGAGTAAATACAGAACATGAAAGAGTAAGTGACAAGTAAGGAAACAAACTAGAATGACGAAGTCTTGACGGAGGTAATAACTCTTCCCAATGTTCCGATCCAAAATGCAATAAAATCAAATCCTAAGAACTATAGATGTGTAGAGAAAAAACCTAGAGGAGAGGTAAAATCAGATCTAAAAAAACTAAAACTATGTGGAATGAATGTTCTCCCCTGTCTCTGCATGTTCCCTGGCTCTAATCTGCTTTTCTGGGCCAAAAACTGGGTCAAAACAGGGCCCAAAATCGCCCCCAACGAATTTTGCAAATTCTACAGATCGCGCATGTCACGCGATCGCGTCATCCAGGCGTTTGCGTCATCCAGCATTTTGCCTTGCCACGCGTGCGCGTCGTCCACGCCTTCGCGTCACTGGTACAGTTTCCAATCCGCGCGGTCGCGTGAGCCATGCGTCTGCGTCACTGCAATTTTGTCTATATCGCGCGATCGCGTGAGCCATGCGTCCGCGTCACTTCTCGCTGGTCATCTCCTTGATTTCTTGTGTTCCTTCCATTTTTGCAAACTTCCTTTCCAATCTCCAAGTCATTCATGCCCTATAAAGCCTGAAACACTTAACACACAAATCACGGCATCGAATGGAATAAAGAAGAGTTAAAATACAAAATTAAAAGTCTCTAGGAAGTAAGTTTTCAACCATAAAGTATTTTTAGGAAGGAATTATAAATGCATGCTTATTTAATGAATAAGTGGGTAAAGATTTGATAAAACCACACAATTAAAAACAATATAAATCATAAAATAATGGTTTATCATGCGTGCCAGACCTTCCAGGTACCTTATAGCTGCATTTACGTCTCCACCTTGGAGCCCTCGCTGCTTCCGTACCTCGTTATACATATCTTGCTTTGTAAATGTAACTAGGTTAAAACTCCCAAGTTGTGCTGCAAACGACTGATAAATCTTCGAAATGCTAATCCCAATTTCCCTCATGCTTGTTAGCTGAGAAACTTCTACCTTAGATATCTTCCTATGTGACCATAGATAATCCATAAGCTTCCTAAATGCCAATTCGTGCTTATGCTCCTCGACAAAACATGACACATACTACTTCCCACTACCGTCTTTCCTCTTCATCCTCATCTCGGCAAGATGATGAGCGGATAATTTATACGCTTTTTAGCATTGTTTTTAGTATGTTTTTAGTAGAATCTAGTTACTTTTAGGGATATTTTCATTAGTTTTTATGTTAAATTCACATTTCTGGACTTTACTATGAGTTTGTGTGTTTTTCTGTGATTTCAGGTATTTTCTGGCTGAAATTGAGGGACTTGAGCAAAAATCAGATTCAGAGGTTGAAGAAGGACTGCTGATGCTGTTGGATTCTGACCTCCCTGCACTCAAAATGGATTTTCTGGAGCTACAGAACTCAAAATGGTGCGCTTCTAATTGCATTGGAAACTAGACATCCAGGGATTTCCAGAAATATATAATAGTCCATACTTTGCCCAAGTTTAGACGACACAAACTGGCGTTCAACGCCAGCTCTCTGCCCAATTCTGGCGTCCAGCGCCAGAAACAAGTTGCAAAGTGGAGTTCAACGCCCAAACTGACACAAAAGCTGGCGTTCAACTCCAAGAATGACCTCTCCACGTGTAGACTTCAAGCTCAGCCCAAGCACACACCAAGTGGGCCCCGGAAGTGGATTTATGCATCAATTACTTACTTCTGTAAACCCTAGTAGCTAGTTTATTATAAATAGGACCTTTTACTATTGTATTAGACATCTTTGGATTATCTTTTGATCTATTGATCACGTTTGGGGGCTGGCCATTCGGCCATGCCTGGACATTCATTACTTATGTATTTTCAACGGTAGAGTTTCTGCACTCCATAGATTAAGGTGTAAAGCTCTGCTGTTCCTCAAAGATTAATGCAAAGTACTACTGTTTTCTATTCAATTCATCTTATTTCGCTTCTAAGATATTCATTCGCACTTCAACCTGAATGTGATAAACGTGACAATCATCATCATTCCCTATGAACGCGTGCCTGACAACCACTTCCGTTCTACATTAGATTGAATGAGTATCTCTTAGATCTCTTAATCAGAATCTTTGTGGTATAAGCTAGATTGATGGCGACATTCATGAGAGTCCAGAAAGTCTAAACCTTGTCCGTGGGATTGAATGACTGTGACGAACTCCAAACTCGCGAGTGCTAGGCGTAGTGACAGACGCAAAAGGATAGTAAATTCTATTCCAGTATGATCGAGAACCTCCAAGATGATTAGCCATGCAGTGACAGCGCATCGGACCATTTTCACAGAGAGGAATAGGATGCAGCCAACGACAAGAGTGATGCCTCCAGACGATTAGTTGTGCTGTGACAGAGCATTTGGACCATTTTCCCGAGAGGATTGAAAGTAGCCATTGGCACCAGTGACATCCTTACACAAAGCCAGCCATAGAAAGGAGTAAGACTGATTGGATGAAGATAGCAGAAAAGCAGAGGTTCAGAGGAATGAATGCATCTCCATACGCTTATCTGAAATTCTCACCAATGATTTACATAAGTATTTCTATCTTTATTTTAGTATTAATTTCGAAAACTCCATAACTATTTTATATCCGCCTGACTGAGATTTACAAGGTGACCATAGCTTGCTTCATACCAACAATCTCCGTGGGATCGACCCTTACTCACGTAAGGTTTATTACTTGGACGACCCAATGTACCTGCTGGTTAGTTATGCGAAGTTGTGAAGATATGTTTAGACCATGGTTCTGTGCATCCATTTTTGGTGCCATCGCCAGGGAATCAATTTCGAACAATAATTCACAACCTGAGTAACAATTTCGCATACTAAGTTTTTGGCGCCGTTGCCGGGGATTGTTCGAGTTTGGACAACTGACGGTTCATCTTGTTGCTCAGATTAGGTAATTTTTTTTTGTTTTATTTTCAAAAATTTTTCAAAATTCTTTCAAAAATTTCTCCTTTGTTTTCGAAAAAAAAAATTTTAAAATAAAAATGTTTTCAAAAAAATATATTTTTCTTCAGAATTTTTAAGAATGAATTCTAGTGTTTCATGAAGCATGTGGAAACCTGGCTGGCTGTAAAGTCATGTCTAATTCTTCTGTGTAGGGCATGTCAGGCGTGTCATGTCTGAGTTACATACTAAAGCTTGGCTGGCTATTAAGCCATGTCTGACCCTTTGATTGGAGCTTTAGGCTAAAGAGCATAAGATTCCTGGAATTCATATTAAAAATTTTGGAATCCTTATTTTCCTTTTTCAAAATAATTTTCGAAAAAATTCCAAAAAAATTTAGAAAATCAAAAAAAATCAAAAATATTTTTTGTGTTTCTTGTTTTTGAGTCTTGAGTCATGTTATAAGTTTGGTGTCAATTGCATGTTCATCTTGCATTTTTCGAAAAAATTCATGCATTCATAGTGTTCTTCATGATCTTCAAGTTGTTCTTGGTAAGTCTTCTTGTTTGATCTTTGCATTTGCATGTTTTGTGTCTTTTCTTGTTTTTCATATGCATTCCTGAATTCTTTATGTCTAAGCATTAAAGAATTCTAAGTTTGGTGTCTTGCATGTTTTCTTTGCATTAAAAATTTTTCAAAAATATGTTCTTGATGTTCATCATGATCTTCATAGTATTCTTGGTGTTCATCTTGACATTCATAGCATTCTTGCATGCATTCATTGTTTTGATCTAAAAACTTCATGCATTGCATCATTTTTCATGTTTCCCTCTCTCATCATTAAAAATTCAAAAATCAAAAAAGTATCTTTCCCTTTTTCTCTCTTAAAAATTCTAAAATTAGATTTGACTTTTTCAAAAATTTTAAAAATCTAGTTGTTTTTATGAGTCAAATCAAATTTTCAATTTAAAAATCTCATCTTTTTCAAAATCTTTTTCAAAAATCAAATCTTTTTTCAATTTTTTTTAGTTATTTTCGAAAATTTCAAAAATATTTTTCAAAAATCTTTTTCTTAATTTTACATCATATTTTCGAAAATAACATCATCAATTAATGTTTTGATTCAAAAATTTCAAGTTTGTTACTTACTTGTTAAGAAAGATTCAAACTTTAAGTTCTAGAATCATATCTTGTGATTTCTTGTGAATCAAGTCATTAATCGAGATTTTAAAAATCAAATCTTTTTCAAAAACTAATTTCTATCATATCTTTTCAAAAATATCTTCTTATCTTACCTTTTTCTAAAAAATGATTGCAAAATATCTTTTCTAACTTCCTAACTTCTTATCTTTTCAAAATTTGTTTCAACTAACTAACTAACTTTTTGTTTGTTTCTTACCTTTTTCAAAACTACCTAACTAACTCTCTCTCTCTAATTTTCGAAAAAATCTTCCCTCTTTCTCAAAATTTCTTTTTTAATTAGACTAATTATTTTATTTTTTATTTTTATTTTCGAAAAACTACTAATCTTCTTCAAAAATTATTTTCGAAAATTCTCTCCTCCTCTCATCCCCTTCTATTTATTTATTCATCTACTAACACTTCTCTTCATCTCACATCTCTGCTCCTATCATCACCTTTGTATTTGGATTCTTCATTCTTCTTTACCCCTATTCCTTTTCTTCTTCTACTAACAATAAGGAACCTCTTTACTGTGACATAGAGGATTCCTCTTCTTTTCTTTTTCTCTTCTCTTTCTTATGAGCAGGGACAAAGAAAAAGGCATTCTTGTTGAAGCTGATCCAGAACCTGAAAGGACTCTGAAGAGAAAACTAAGAGAAGCTAAATTACAACAATCCAAAGACAACCTTATTGAAAATTTCGAACAAGTAAAGGAGATGGCAGCCGAACCCAACAACAATAATGCAAGGAGAATGCTTGGTGACTTTACTGCACCTAATTCCAATTTACATGGAAGAAGCATCTCCATTCCTACCATTGGAGTAAACAATTTTGAGCTGAAACCTCAGCTAGTTTCTCTGATGCAGCAGAACTGCAAGTTTCATGGACTTCCATCTGAAGATCCTTTTCAGTTCTTAACTGAATTCTTGCAGATCTGTGATACTATTAAGACTAATGGAGTAGATCCTGAAGTCTACAGGCTCATGCTTTTCCCTTTTGCTGTAAGAGACAGAGCTAGAATATAGTTGGACTCTCAACCCAAAGACAGCCTGAACTCTTGGGATAAGCTGGTCACGGCTTTCTTAGCCAAGTTCTTTCCTCCTCAAAAACTGAGCAAGCTTAGAGCTGATGTTCAAACCTTCAGACAGAAAGAAGGTGAATCCCTCTATGAAGCTTGGGAAAGATACAAGCAGCTGACCAAAAAGTATCCTTCTGACATGCTTTCAGAATGGACCATCATGGATATATTCTATGATGGTTTATCTGAGCTATCAAAGATGTCATTGGATACTTCTGCAGGTGGATCCATTCACCTAAAGAAAATGCCTGCAGAAGCTCAAGAACTCATTGACATGGTTGCTAATAACCAGTTTATGTACACTTCTGAGAGGAATCATGTGAGTAATGGAACGCCTATGAAGAAGGGAGTTCTTGAAATTGATACTCTGAATGCCATATTGGCTCAGAATAAAATATTGACTCAGCAAGTCAATATGATTTCTCAGAGTCTGAATGGAATGCAAGCTGCATCCAACAGTACTCAAAAGGCATCTTCTGAGGAAGAAGCTTATGATCCTGAGAACCTTGCAATAGCAGAGCTAAAATACATAGGTGAACCATATGGAAACACCTACAATCCATCATGGAGAAATCACCCAAATCTCTCATGGAAGGATCAAAAGCCTCAACAAGGCTTTAATAATGGTGGAAGAAACAGGTTTAGCAATAGCAAGCCTTTTCCATCATCCACTCAGCAACAGACAGGGAATTCTGAGCAGAATCCATCTAGTTTAGCAAATTTAGTCTCTGATCTATCTAATGCCACTGTGAGTTTCATGAATGAAACAAGATCTTCCATTAGAAATTTGGAAGCACAAGTGGGCCAGCTGAGTAAAAGGATCACTGAAATCCCTCCTAGTACTCTCCCAAGCAATACAGAAGAGAATCCAAAAGGAGAGTGCAAGGCCATTGAATTAATTACCATGGCCGAACCCACAAGAGAGGAGAAGGACGTGAATCCCAAGGAGGAAGACCTCCTGGGACGTCCAATGATCAATAAAGAGCTTCCCTCTGAGGAACCTAAGGAATCTGAGACTCATCTAGAGACCATAGAGATTCCATTGAACCTCCTTATGCCATTCATGAGCTCTGATGAGTATTCCTCTTCTGAAGAGAATGAGGATGTTACTGAAGAGCAAGCTGCCAAGTTCCTTGGTGCAATCATGAAGCTAAATGCTAAATTATTTGGTATTGAAACTTGGGAATATGAACCTCCCTTGTTCACCAATGAACTAAGTGATCTGGATCAACTGACATTGCCTCAGAAGACACAGGATCCTGGAAAGTTCATAATACCTTGTACCATAGGCACCATGATCTTTAAGGCTCTGTGTGACCTTGGTTCAGGAATAAACCTCATGCCCCTCTCTGTAATAGAGAAACTGGGAATCTATGGGGTGCAAGCTGCTAAAATCTCATTAGAGATGGCAGACAATTCAAGAAAATAGGCTTATGGACAAGTAGAGGATGTGTTAATAAAGGTTGAAGGCCTTTACATCCCTGCTGATTTCATAGTCCTGGATACTGGAAAGGAAGAGGATGAATCCATCATCCTAGGAAGACCTTTCCTAGCCACAGCAAGAGCTGTGATTGATGTGGACAGAGGAGAATTGATCCTTCAATTAAATAAGGACAACCTTGTGTTTACAACTCAAGGATCTCTCTCTGCATCCATGGAGAGGAAGCAGAAAAAGCTTCTCTCAAAGCAGAGTCAACCAAAGCCCCCACAGTCAAACTCTAAGTTTGGTGTTGGGAGGCCACAACCAAACTCTAAGTTTGGTGTCAAACCCCCATATCCAAACTCTAAGTTTGGTGTTGGGAGGTCTCAATAAAGCTCTGCACATCTGTAAGGCTCCATGAGAGCCCACTGTCAAGCTATTGACATTAAAGAAGCGCTTGTTGGGAGGCAACCCAATGTTTATTTATCTAATTTTATTTTTGTTTTTCATGTTTTCTTAGGTTCATGATCATGTGGAGTCACAAAATAAACGAAAAATTTAGAAACAGAATCAAAAATAGCGGAAGAAAAATCACACCCTAGAGGAAGCACCTGCCTGGCGTTCAACGCCAGAACAGAGCATGGTTCTGGCACTGAACGCCCAAAATGGGCAGTATCTGGGCGCTGAACGCCCAAAATGGGCATCATCTGGGCGCTGAACGCCAGAATTGCACCCTGGAGAGGAGCTGGCGCTGAACGCCCAGAACAAGCATGGTTCTGGCGTTTAACGCCAGAAATGGGCAACAAATGGGCGTTGAACGCCCAAAATGGGCACCAACCTAGCGCTGAACACCCAGAGTTGTGTGCAAGGGCATTTTACATGCCCAATTTGGTGCAAAGTTGTAAATCCTTGAACACCTCAGGATCTGTGGACCCCATAGGATCCCCACCTACCTCCACTCACTCTCTTCTCTCTTCTCAATCATCCTCTATTCCCAACAAACACTCTTCCCCATAAACCTACCCAATAAACTCCACCTACCTTTAAAATTCAAATCAATTTCCCACCCAAACCCACCCATATGGCCGAACCTTAACCCCCCCCTCCCTTCCCTATATAAAGCCTTCCATTCTTCCTCATTTTCACACAACACAACCCTCTCTTCTCTTCTTGGCCGAAACACACCTCCCTCCTCTTCTCCATCTTTTCTTCTTCTTCTTCATCTAATGCTTTATTTTCTTGCTCGAGGGCGAGCAATATTCTAAGTTTGGTGTAGTAAAAGCATAAGCTTTTTGTTTTTCCATTACCATTGATGGCACCTAAGACCGGAGAATCCTCTAGAAAAGGGAAAGGGAAGACAAAAACTTCCACCTCCGAGTCATGGGAGATGGAAAGATTCATCTCCAAAGCTCATCAAGACCACTTCTATGATGTTGTGTCCAAGAAGAAGGTGATCCCCGAGGTCCCTTTCAAACTCAAAAGAAATGAGTATCCGGAGATCCGACATGAAATTCAAAGAAGAGGTTGGGAAGTTCTAACAAATCCCATCCAACAAGTCGGCATCCTAATGGTTCAAGATTTCTATGCCAATGCATGGATCACCAAGAACCATGATCAAAGTAAGAACCCGGATCCAAAGAACTATGTTACAATGGTTTGGGGGAAATACTTGGATTTTTATCCGGAAAATGTGAGGTTGGCGTTTAACTTGCCTATGATGCAAGGAGATGAACGCCCCTACACTAGAAGGGTCAACTTTAATCAAAGGTTGGACCAAGTCCTCATGGACATATGTGTGGAAGGAGCTCAATGGAAGATTGACTCCAAAGGCAAGCCAGATCAACTAAGAAGATTGGACCTCAAGCCTGTGGCTAGAGGATGGTTGGAGTTCATCCAACGCTCCATCATCCCCACTAGCAACCGATCTGAAGTTACTATGGATCAGGCCATCATGATCCATAGCATCATGATTGGAGAAGAAGTAGAGGTTCATGAAGTCATCTCCCTTGAACTCTACAAAATAGCCGAAAAGCCCTCTCCTGGAGGCTAGCTTTTCCTCATCTTATCTGCCATCTATGTTACTCAGCTGGAGCTTCCATAGAAGGAGACATTCACATTGAGGAAGAGAAGCCCATCACTAAGAAAAAGATGGAGCAAGCAAGAGAGCCCATTCATGGAGCTCAAGAGGCGCAGGAAGCTCATCACCATGAGATCCCGGAGATGCCTCATATGCATTTTCCTCCACAAAACTATTGGGAGCAAATTAACACCTCCCTAGGAGAATTAAGTTCCAACATGGATAAGCACATGAGTTTTGAATTTATCCTTGAACTTAGTTTAATTATATTGATGTGGTGACAATGCTTCTTGTTTTCTGAATGTATGCTTGAACAGTGCATATGTCTTTTGAAGTTGTTGTTTAAGAATGTTAAATATGTTGGCTCTTGAAAGAATGATGACTAGGAGACATGTTATTTGATAATCTGAAAAATCATAAAAATGATTCTTGAAGCAAAAAAAAGCAGCAAAGAACAAAGCTTGCAGAAAAAAAATTTAAAATAGGCGAAAAAAATAGAAAGAAAAAAAAGCAAGCAGAAAAAGCCAAAAGCTCTTAAAACCAAAAGGCAAGGGCAAATAAAAAGGATCCCAAGGCTTTGAGCATCAGTGGATAGGAGGGCCTAAAGGAATAAAATCCTGGTCTAAGCGGCTAAACCGAGCTGTCCCTAACCATGTGCTTGTGGCGTGTAGGTATCAAGTGAAAACTTGAGACTGAGCGGTTAAAGTCAAGGTCCAAAGCAAAAAAAGAGTGTGCTTAAGAACCCTGGACACCTCTAATTGGGGACTTTAGCAAAGCTGGGTCACAATCTGAAAAGGTTCACCCAATTATATGTCTGTGGCATTTATGTATCCGGTGGTAATACTGGAAAACAAAGTGCTTAGGACCACGGCCAAGACTCATAAAATAGCTGTGTTCAAGAATCATCATACTGAACTAGGAGAGTCAATAACACTATCTAAACTCTGAGTTCCTATAGAAGCCAATCATTCTGAACTTCAATGGATAAAGTGAGATGCCAAACTATTCAAGAGGCAAAAAGCTACAAGTCCCGCTCATCTGATTGGAGCTATATTTCATTGATAGTTTGAAATTTATAGTATATTCTCTTCTTTTTATCCTATTTGATTTTCAGTTACTTGGAGACAAGTAACAATTTAAGTTTGGTGTTGTGATGAGCGGATAATTTATACGCTTTTTGCCATTATTTTTAGTATGTTTTTAGTAGAATCTAGTTACTTTTAGGGATGTTTTCATTAGTTTTTATGTTAAATTCACATTTCTGGACTTTACTATGAGTTTGTGTGTTTTTCTGTGATTTCAGGTATTTTCTGGTTGAAATTGAGGGACTTCAGCAAAAATCAGATTCAGAGGTTGAAGAAGGACTGCTGATGCTGTTGGATTTTGACCTCCCTGCACTCAAAATAGATTTTCTGGAGCTACAGAACTCAAAATGGCGCGCTTCTAATTTCATTGGAAAGTGGACATCCAGAGCTTTCCAGCAATATATAATAGTCCATACTTTTCCCAATTTTAGATGACGCAAACTGGCGTTCAACGCCAGCTCTCTGCCCAATTCTGGCGTCCAGCGCCAGAAACAAGTTGCAAAGTGGAGTTCAACGCCCGCTGGCGTTCAACTCCAAGAATGACCTCTCCATGTGTAGACTTCAAGTTCAGCCCAAGCACACGCCAAGTGGGCCCCGGAAGTGGATTTATGCATCAATTACTTACTTCTGTAAACCCTAGTAGCTAGTTTATTATAAATAGGACCTTTTACTATTGTATTAGACATCTTTGGATTATCTTTTGATCTATTGATCACGTTTGGGGGCTGGCCATTCGGCCATGCCTGGACCTTCATTACTTATGTATTTTCAACGGTAGAGTTTCTACACTCCATAGATTAAGGTGTGGAGCTTTGCTGTTCCTCAAAGATTAATGCAAAGTACTACTGTTTTCTATTCAATTCATCTTATTTCGCTTCTAAGATATTCATTCGCACTTCAACCTGAATGTGATGAACGTGACAATCATCATCATTCCCTATGAACGCGTGCCTGACAACCACTTCCGTTCTACATTAGATTGAATGAGTATCTCTTAGATCTCTTAATCAGAATCTTCGTGGTATAAGCTAGATTGATGGCGGCATTCATGAGAGTCCGGAAAGTCTAAACCTTGTCCGTGGTATTCCGAGTAGGACTCTGGGATTGAATGACTGTGACGAACTCCAAACTAGCGAGTGATAGGCATAGTGACAGACGCAAAAGGATAGTAAATTCTATTCCAGTATGATCGAGAACCTCCAAGATGATTAGCCATGCAGTGACAGCACATCAGACCATTTTCACAGAGAGGAATAGGATGCAACCAACAACAAGGGTGATGCCTCCAGACGATTAGCCGTGCTGTGACAGAGCATTTGGACCATTTTCCCGAGAGGATTGAAAGTAGCCATTGGCACCGGTGACATCCTTACCCAAAGCCAGCCATAGAAAGGAGTAAGACTGATTGGATGAAGACAGCAGGAAAGCAGAGGTTCAGAGGAATGAATGCATTTCCATACGCTTATCTGAAATTCTCCCCAATGATTTACATAAGTATTTCTATCCTTATTTTAGTATTAATTTCGAAAACTCCATAACTATTTTATATCCGCCTGACTGAGATTTACAAGGTGACCATAGCTTGCTTCATACCAACAATCTCCGTGGGATCGACCCTTACTCACGTAAGGTTTATTACTTGGACGACCCAGTGCACTTGCTGGTTAGTTATGCGAAGTTGTGAAGATATGTTTAGACCATGGTTCTGTGCATCCATTTTTGGTGCCATCGCCAGGGAATCAATTTCGAACAATAATTCACAACCTGAGTAACAATTTCGCATACCACAAGACATTCGCATCGGCTTACTACCTTATGCTCCTTTTTACGATCAAATTTTTTCAACCATTTCTTTTCTCGAAACTCTAGCATGTTACAAACGAACGTGTACCTCATAATCTCCCCGGAGGTGTTTCTAACCGTGTTACTTCGCCTTGATACAAAGCCCTTTCATCGGCTGTAGTTGTTATAGAAGCCGCTTGCTTCCTCAGGTGTAGAAAACTCCATTTCAAGGACATCTTCGGCCCGCAACCCATCCAAACCTAAAAAATTAGGCAACACAGAAGTCCCCTCCCTTCCCAATTGGATAACTCAGCATCTGCCTCAACTTTCGTATCAAACATTGTCTCCTAAAAAAATTATTATCGACTGGTTTGTTATCGCAAGTCTTTCATGTACCAAAGATTTACTCTAACTCACACAACCAGAATAAATAACATATCAAAGCATATTGAAAATAAATAACATGAAAATCTTAAATTTTTAATAAATTTTAAACTATATTATTGAAATTCATATATTAATAGGTAATAATATGGTTATTAATTCAACGGTACAACCTTCAACTCGAATAATTTTTTGTTCATTACTAATTTGATTTAATATACATTCTTATGTTATAAATTAACATACAACTAGGACTTTAATTTTAATGTATGCCAACTATAAAATATTTTCTCCAATTGTCTAATAACGTCAATAGATCTTCGATGCTCATTTTCACAACTGCAACTACTATATATTTTGTTTAATTCTGAAAGCTAAAAAAAATATATAAACTAAATATTTTCATACAAAAATGAATATATACTTCATAACGTGGCGGAAAATATAAATATTCAACGGGATCATAAATGTATTTAAACATATACTGTCTTAAATTTTTTTTTAAATTTTATCCCCCCAACTTAGGGCAAACATCCGTCCCTTCCTATCTAGCTCCTTCAAATACTACAGCCACACCCTGCTTAACAAAAAACATCAATCTTCGTTTTTTTCTAAATATCAGATCTGTGACATTATCCTCAGCACAAAAAATAACAGTTCTCGCAGCATAACCCTCATACCTACTACCAATACTACCAACTCCATAATCAGTCTGCCCAATATATGGAATATATGGAATGTAAGTTCGGCCTACAAAGGAAAAACCCTAATATAGAGGTGAAGATTGGAGATAACATCCTAATATAGAGGGTGCATCATACAGGATAATGGAGAGACTAAACAGGATGTAAATCATAGGATCCAAGCAGTTTGGTCAAAATGGCAGAGTACGTCTGGTGTTATATGTGATAAAAAAAGTGCCTTTAAAACTTAAAGGTAAATTCTATCGTATTGCTATCAGAGCAGCTATGCTTTATGGTACAAAGTGTTGGACAGCCAAAAGGGAGCACGAACATAAGCTAAGTGTGGTAGAGATGAAGATTTTAAAATCGATGAGTAGTCATACGCGATTGGATAGAATAAGAAATGAAGATATAAGAGAGAGGGTTGGAGTAGCATCTATTGTGGAAAAGATGGTAGAATTTCATCTCAAGTGGTTTGGACATTGATGAGAGGAACTTTTGCGTGGTCTAGAAATTTGCAGATAAATCCTCATTGCAAGTATAGTTTCTAAACCATCAAAAGTCCTTTCATACAAACATTTTGGTTGTCACAAGTAACAAACCCCTTTAAAATTGATAACCGAGTATTTAAACCTCGGGTCATTTTCTCAAGGAGTTGCAGGAAAGTATGTTCTTATTATTGGTTATGAGTTTGTAAATTGGGGGTTACGAAAGTAAGGAAGCAGTATGTTGAATGATAAGAAGAATAAAATAAATAACTATAAAATAGACTCTTGGCAAGGTATGAAAACTGGAAGTCCTATCCTGGCTATCCTTATCAATTGTAATGAGAATTGGATTTTTTTCCCACTTTGTTAACCTCTAACTATGAAGGTAAATTAAGTGGATGAATTAATTCTGATTCCTCAAGTCCTAGTCTTTCCTTGGGAAAAGTTAGAGTTATTGGAACCTGAATTAATTCTTGAAGAATTCCAATTTTCAATCAACAATGAGTTTGATAACTCAAGTGTCTCCAATGACTCAACCAAAGCCAAAAGGGAAAAATCTAAATTATTTATATAGATAAAAGAAAGCAATCATAAATCTGAAATACCTCAATTAGCACTAATAAAGATATCAAATGTAACATAGAAGAGTTCATAAATTAAATTAGAAAAATAAATAAAAGGAACATTGAACCTGTGATGAAGAAGAAATAATCCTAAATCCTAAAACTAAATCCTAAGGGAGAGGAGAGAACCTCTCTCTCTAAAAACTACATCTACTCCTAAAATTGTGAATGTGAAAGCTTTCTTATGAATGGATGCATTCCCCCACTTTATAGCCTCTAATCTATGTTTTCTGGGCCGCAAACTGGGTCGAAAACAGCCCAAAAATCGCCCCCAGTGTATTCTGGTACGTTAAGGTTGCGGGCAAGTGACGCGGAGGCGTCGTCCATGCGTCCGCACGGGTTGCATTCCTGCCAGGTCACGCGTCCTCATGACCCACGCGTTCGCGTCACCTGGTGTTGGGGCAGATATGGCAAATTATATATCCAATCGAAGCCCCGGACGTTAGCTTTCCAACGCAACTGAAACTGCGTCGTTTGGACCTCTGTAGCTAAAGTTATAGCCATTTGAGTGCGAAGAGGTCAGGTTGGACAGCTTAGTAGTTTCTCCAACTTCTTGTATTCCTTCCACTTTTGCATGCTTCCTTTCCATCCTCTGAGCCATTCCTGCCCTGTAATCTCTGAAAAAACTTAACACATATATCAAGGAATCTAATGGTAATAAGAGAGGATTAATATTAGCAAAGAGAAGTCCAAAGAAACATGTTTTCAATTAAAGCACATAATTAGGAAGGCAAATGTAAAACCATGCAAATAGTATGAATAAGTGGGTAAAGAGTAGATAAAAACCACTCAATTGAGCACAAGATAAACCATAAAATAGTGGTTTATCAACCTCCCCACACTTAAACATTAGCATGTCCTCATGCTAAGCTCAAGAGAAACTATAAAGATGAAGAGGAATGGTAGATTAATATGAAATACAACCTATCTATATGAATGCAACTACATGCAAAATGTTTCTACCTACTTAGTTAAAAGTAAACAAATCTTTCAAGAAGAAATATGAACTGGATTTCACTAATTCAAATCATGAAAATGAAGTACAAATAGACTTACAAGAAGAAAATAGCTCATGAAAATAGGGAACAAGGAATTGAGCATCGAACCCTCACTGGTAGTGTATACACTCTAATTACTCAAGTGTTTAAGGTTCGATTCTCTCAATTTTCTACTATCCTTGCTTTCTAAGGCTTGCTCTTCATCTAACAATCAACAAAAATTTAATGCACAGATACACATATCAAGAGGTCTTTTAAGGATTGTAATAGGGTTAGGGTCAAGGTAGGATTGTATTTGGCCAAGTAGACTAAAATCTGAATCCTTAATTAACTTAAACTTTCCACCTAACTTTAGACAATCCATGTAATCAAAATACAAAACCTAACTATCCATTAACCATGTTTTCCACATATTCATGTATTCTAATTTCAAGTACAGTACATATGCATTGCTTTCACTACTTACTTTGGGACATTTTGTCCCCTTTTACTTATTTGCTCTTTTTCTCTTCTTTTTCTCTTTTTCTTCTTCTCCTTTTTTTTTATTTTATATATATATATTTTTTTTTCTTTTATTTTTTTTCAATGCATATGATTAAATTATTGAATGCATGAACATGTCCTATTTCTTTCACATTTTTAGAAAATTCTAACATACTCAATTCTCAAACCAAATATTTTCAATCCCAATTTCCCCACACTTAATTTATGAGCACTCTCACTAGTCTAAGCTAACCAAGGATTCACATTAAGGACATTATTGTTTTTTGCTTAGAGTTAATGATGTGCTAAAGTAAGGAACAAAGGGGTATAATAGGCTCAACATTGGTTTGCAAAGGATAATGAAAGGTAAGGCCATATGGGTATGTAAGCTTAGTAAAACAAAGGCCTCAATCATGTAAGTGTATGCATACATCAAATAATAGAAATATAGAATTAAGCAAGACAAAGATCACAATTTTAGAGAGAAAAATACACACTAAAAAAAATAAAATATTGGTTGATAAAATGTAACCGATTCAAATAGGCTCAAAATCTCACAGGTTTTGTGTGTTCGAGCTCTAAACCATGTTCCAGTATAATATCTCTTCAAACAAGTGTAACATTAAATTTTATTCAAATTAGTGAAATGCTCTAAAAGGTTTCTTGAAAAAGAAAATATTACTTTAACCAAGTGGTAAAATGTGCAAAAAATCAAACAAATATGCAATCAAACATGCAAATGCAACAACTAACAAGGAAAATAAAACATTGGTGTTTGAGAAGGAAATACTAACCCACGGAAGTCAGTATCGACCTCCCCACACTTAAAGATTACACCGTCCTCGGTGCATGCTAAGACGTGCAAGTGGACGGGTTGCTTCAACTGATGCTTTTCTCATCAAGAAATGTGTGTAGGAACTTGTTTGTCTCTCCCATGTAAACGTCTTCCGGTTCTCTTCCTGGTGGCCATCCTGAAAGAAAAAGGGAAGAAAAGTAACCCAAAACAAAGATAAAAAACAAATAAAACATGGGTTGGTTAATGCCAAATAATGAGGGTCTCAATTACATGGTAGCTACAACATGCCAGTGAGAAAACAATAGAAGCCATGGCATACCAGTGGTACAAAATTTGCAACAAAGGGGAGGAGTATGGGTAATGAAAATATCAATATAAGTTCATGTCAATACAAATGAAGTGCAAGTATCATAAAAGATTAGCATTGGCAGATAATTAATATCATCCCATAGTGTAAAACAAGTTACTAAGCACCAAAGTAATTCAAGAGAAGATGTAACAGTTGAATAAGAAAATTTTTAACACCAATGAGAAAAATAAAAACATGCACAAGATTAAAATGCAATGAATGAAAGTATGTAAATAAATTAAAATAAAATAAAATAAAAGATAATAAGAATGAGAAGGGAAAGAAGGGAAGAAGAAGTAAGTAAGAAAGGAGGTAGGAAAAATTAGGATAAGCTGTGCGGCACAAGCGACGCGGACGCGTGGGGCACGCGGTCGCGTGACTTGCGCTTTAAGTTAATCGACGCGGTCGCGTCGGTCACGCGGTCGCGTGACACGTTTTATGCAACTGGCGCGAGGGCAGCCTTGCGGTCGCACAACTCTCCGTTCAAAATATTATTTTGCCAAATTTTGGGTGACGCGATCGCGTGGATGCCCATTTTTGGAAAACGACGCGGCCGCGTGGGGCACGCGTTCGCGTCAGAAGGCTTGGGCTTCCAGCACGAGTCCGGCCCAATTCCAGCTCAACTTTCGGCCATACACCCTTGTTACGTCGATTTTCATGGCACACGGCCGCGTGGGGCACGCGGTCGCGTGGGAGGCCAAAGTTCCCACATGACGCGGTCGCGTGAGTGACACGGTCGTGTGGGGTCAAATTATGCTAAAGGCGCGCCTCCAGCCACGCTTTCGCGTGACTCTCTGTTCAATTCTTTTCTCCCCAACGCACTAGTGACGCGGACGCGTCAGCGACGCTGCCGCGTCACGTGCGTATTTTTTTTTTGTAAAATGCAGAATGTAATGCTTAATGTGAATGCTATGCATGATTCCAGGTTCAATAAAATAAAATAAAATTCAAAACAAACAAAACTAAATAAAATTAAAATTGAAAAAGGAACGATCATACCATGGTGGGTTGTCTCCCACCTAGCACTTTTAGTTAAAGTCCTTAAGTTGGACATTTGGTGAGCTTCCTATTATGGTGACTTGTGCTTGAACTCATCCAGAAATCTCCACCAATGTTTGCATCTCCAGTAGCCTCCGGGGTCCCAAACTAAGCATGTAAAGCCCTTAAGAAGCTTCAAACAGATTCTTAGGCTCCCGGGGTAACAAGTGTCAGAGCAGATTCCAGGATCCCAAATCTTGCTTTTACACCCATCTTTGTCGGGATATGTATTTTTCCAACTGGGTGATAAGTAATTTGAATTCTCACTGCAGCTACCAAACAGCTTCCTAGACCCATTCAGTTGAGCTTTACACCAACCTTTGCGTTTAAACTTAAAGCTTCCAACCATGATGAACCTTGCAGGACAATTCTTACCCCTGGCCATCTTCCTCTTACTCTTAATGTTACAAAGAGCTCTAAGTTGACCATCCGTCTCCAGTAGCCCATATTAAAGTGGAATTAGAAAGCTAAGGGATATGAATTTTACCCACTTGAATGTTGTGAAGGATGATGGCAACTTAGGGGGAGGTATTTTTAATGAAATTGCAAGCTCCACTCCCTTGTGCTCTTTTCTGATAATTACCACCTCTTTGCAAGCTTCTTTAATTTCAACCTTTTCCTCTTGGTAGCTTTCTTCCAATTCAATCTCCTCTTCACTACTTACCAAAGGCATAGGAGGTTGTGCTTCTTCTTCTTGAATCTCCATATCTTGGTTAACCTCTTCAAAGTCTTTAGCCATGATATACCTTGGAGGTTGTACACCCTCCTCAACATCAATTGCACCGTCTTGAAAGGAGGTTCTATGTCTTGACTTTCCCATAGAGGTTCAACATCTCCTAAGTCTTCAACCACTTCTTTCTCTGCAACTATTATGGCTTTCTCCACTTGTTCCAATACAAAGCCATGTTCCTCATTGTCCACCGAAGTTTCTAGTGTCTCCTTCATGCTTTGCTCTTCTTTTGATTCTCCACATGTAGCCATAGGAGTTCTTTGAGTGCTCAGATATTGGGAAGCTATTATATTTACTAACTCGCCTAAGGCGGCCGCAAAATTTAGCACACTCTTATTCATCCTTTCTTGCCTTTGAAGAATAACACGAAGTCTGTCATCCATTGGAGGTTGGGGTGGATATGAGGATTCATTGGTTGGGAGAGAGGATTCATAATAGGAAGGTGGTTCATCTTAATAATGATATGGAGATGGTGAATATTGAGGTGGTGGTTCATGAGAGTAGTTGTGTTGGAAAGGTGGTGGTTCTGTGTATGGTTCATTTGGCTCATAAGGTGGTTGGTATGGTGGATACGGGTTAGGTTCATATGGAGGTGAATGGTTGTAGTTGGCTTGTGAGTGTGGTGGTTCAAAGTTGTGTTGAGGAGGTTCATAGGCATATGATGGGGGTCCATCATATCTATCATCTTGGTATGCATCGTGGAATGGTCTTTGTCTGTGGAACTGTGGAAGGTGTTGTTGCCGGAAGGGTTGATCAGATCCTCGTGGCTCCTTCCATCTCTGATTGTTTTGACCTTGATGCATGTTCCTGTTATAATTTCCATTCCTTGCAACAACATTGGAACCAAACTCAAAGCGAGAGGGGTGAGAACTCATAATAGTAAATAAAAATTAAAAACGAAAAATAAGAACAAATTTTAAATTAAAAAGTTATTGAAAATTAAATTTTGAATTTTAAATTTTGAAATTTTGAAATTTGAAATTTGAAATTTGAAATTTGATTTTTAAATTTTGAAATTTTAAATTTGAATTTTAAATTTTTTAATTTGAATTTTGAAAATTGAAATTTGAAATTTTGAAATTTGAATTAAAATTTTGGATTTTTGAATTTAATGAGGAAAGAGAAAAACAATAAAATGACACCAAACTTAAAATTTTTAGATCAAAACGAAGAAAACAACTAAGAACAACTTGAAGATCAAGATGAACACCAAGAACAAATTTTTGAAAAAAAAATTTTAATAACTAAATAAAAACCAATAACCTCTTAATTTACGAAAAAGCAAAAATAAAAAAATAAAAACAATAAAACAGGTAAAAAGCAAATATTTACAATAACCAATAATAAGGCACACGTCTGCAATTCCCCGGCAACGGCGCCATTTTGATGAGAGGAACTTTTGCGTCGTCTAGAAATTTGCAGATAAATCCTCGTTGCAAGTATAGTTTCTAAACCATCAAAAGTCCTTTCATACAAACATTTTGATTGTCACAAGTAACAAACCCCTTTAAAATTGATAACCGAGTATTTAAACCTCGGGTCGTCTTCTCAAGGAATTGCAGGAAAATATGTTCTTATTATTGGTTATGAGTTTGTAAATTGGGGGTTTTGAAAGTAAGGAAGCAGTATGTTGAATGATAAGAAGAATAAAATAAATAACTATAAAATAGACTCTTGGCAAGGTATGAAAACTGGAAGTCCTATCCTGGCTATCCTTATCAATTGTAATGAGAATTAGATTTTTCTCCCACTTTTTTAACCTCTAACTATGAAGGTAAGTTAAGTGGATGAATTAATTCTGATTCCTCAAGTCCTAGTCTTTCCTTGGGAAAAGTTAGAGTTATTGGAACCTGAATTAATTCTTGAAGAATTCCAATTTTTAATCAACAATGAGTTTGATAACTCAAGTGTCTCCAATGACTCAATCAAAGCCAAAAGAGAAAAATCTAAATTATTTATATAGATAAAAGAAAGCAATCATAAATCTGAAATACCTCAATTAGCACTAATAAAGATATCAAATGTAACATGAAAGAGTTCATAAATTAAATTAGAAAAATAAATAAAAGGAACATTGAACCTGTGATGAAGAAGAAATAATCCTAAATCCTAAAACTAAATTCTAAGAGAGAGGAGAGAACCTCTCTCTCTAAAAACTACATCTACTCATAAATTTGTGAATGTGAAAGCTTTCTTATGAATGGATGCATTCCCCCACTTTATAGCCTCTAATCTGTATTTTCTGGGCTGCAAACTGGGTCAAAAACAGCCCAAAAATCGCCCCCAGCGTATTCTGGTACGTTCAGGTCGCGGGCAAGTGACGCGGAGGCGTCGTCCATGCGTCCGCGCGGGTTGCGTTCCTGCCAGGTCACGCGTCCACGTGACCCACGCGTTCGCATCACCTGGCGTTGAGGCAGCTATGGAAAATTATATATCAAATCAAAGCCCCGGCCATTAGCTTTCCAATGCAACTGGAACCGCGTCGTTTGGATCTCTGTAGCTAAAGTTATAGCCGTTTGAGTGCGAAGAGGTCAGGCTGGACAGCTTAGCAGTTTCTCCAACTTCTTGTATTCCTTCCACTTTTGCATGCTTCCTTTCCATCCTCTGAGCCATTTCTACCCTGTAATCTCTGAAAACACTTAACACATATATCAAGGCATCTAATAGTAATAAGAGAGGATTAATATTAGCAAAGATAAGTCCAAAGAAACATGTTTTCAATTAAAGCACATAATTAGGAAGGCAAATGTAAAACCATGTAAATAGTATGAATAAGTGGGTAAAGAGTAGATAAAAACCACTCAATTGAGCACAAGATAAACCATAAAATAGTGGTTTATCAGACATGTGAGAAGAAGACCGACAGAACACCTAGTCAAGAGGGTAAATGAGCTGGAAGATGGACAAGGGGTTAAAGGTAGAGGAAGACCTAAGAAAATCATCTATGAGGTGGTCAAATGAGATCTACATATAAATGGTCTCTCTATAGACATGATACATGATAGAGTTCAATGGTGTTGTTTGATTCATGTAGCCGACTTTACCTAGTGGGACAAGGCTTTATTGTTGTTGTAACCCTTATTGACAACATGAAGGTTTTGAAGGCTTTTTCCACAAAGGATGATAGCCCGCCTCTATATGATTGTGCTTCCAAGAAAAAGGTTAGACTTTTTCTAACATTGTAATTGCATATATGATGATGCACTACTATTTTCAAAAGTTGGGGAAGCTAATATTGGTGTGGTTTAATGCAAACCAATAAACAGGTTAGCCTGGAACCCCTGAGAAGGAAGAATGTGTTACTTGTTATTTTAGGGTTAGAGTTCTCCCCTGATGAGCTTCTGATCCTTGAACAAATCTATAATGAATCGAGTGTCGTGCAATCAAGGCTTGAAAGGAAATATGAGATTGTTTGGCTCCCAATTGTGGAACTCCATGAATCTGAATAGACACAACAAAAGCAAAGGTAGTTTGAGGACCTGATGTTAACCATGCCATAGTTCTCTGTGTATCATCCTTTAGCGATAAGCAAGTCGGTCACCCGATTCATCTAGAGGAAATGGAAGTACAAGAACATGCCAATTCTTGTGGTTCTGGATCCTCAAGGTAGGGTTGCTTTTGCCCTAATGATATTCACATGATGTAGATTTGGTGATCTACTGCCTTCCCCTTCACAAGCATCAAAGAAGAAGCTCTGTGGAGGGAGGAGACCTGGAGACTTGAACTGTTCGTGAATGACATCCACACAGAAATATTGAATTAGGTGAGTATAAACTTTGGCATTCAAATAAACCATAAATTTTATTCCCAATTCTAGAAATCATTTTGATTATGCTTTAGTGAAATGCTTAATAAATGTCATAGCCAGGACCTAATAATTATACTTCAAATATAAGTAGGGCTAAAAATAAGTCAGTAGTATGTCAGGAGTCTGTAACCTAGTTTGTATTAGACTTTACCTTACCTTTATAAAATAGGTTTAAGTCCATACTAATTTAAAAGTTTAATTATATTAATAGGTTAGGTCCAGGCTTACAAAATAGTCTAATAGACCTGTCAAACCTGTTTGAATTTGTTAAAATATAAATAAATACAAAAATATTGTTTATAATTAAAATAATTATTAAAAATTTTAAATTTGTTATATTTTATTTAAATATTTTTGTAAAAAAATTAATTTTTTAAATATTTTTTATTTTAATAAAAAATTATATATATCATGTCTTTTATCAAGCTCTAAGCTAGACTAGATTCAATAATAGGCCAGACTTAGTACTTAAATAAAGCCTATAACAAGCTACAGACCAGGATGAAGCTTGTTAAATACATTACAGACTTGACTTGTTTTCACCCCCTAAATATAAATATATGACGTACGAACACTAATTTCACAAGTCACAATGGTAGAAACTACGGTGCATGGCTCTCATTTGAGTTTTAAAGGCAATGTGATGAGAAGTGTCACAAAATTCACATGAAGCCATCATAGATTTTGATCCTTGCACGAGTAAAGTTAATTATATTTATTTTGTCTAAACATCTTAATTTATTTCTTATGAAAAGCTTCCTTCCATACTAACATTATCTTTTCTACGATTGAGATGTTATATATCCTGTATTTCTGCAGACCAATCTACTTTAATTTTATATTTGGCCAGATCAAGGATGATTGATGGGAGGAATACCGTCGGTAAGGAATTTCACAAGATTTTTGCGTTGCAAGTATAACTCTCAACCGACAAATAATCTGCGAATCAAATTTTAAGGAATTGGTTGTCACAAGTTCAACCCCAAGAAAAGTAACCGAAGTATTCAAACCTCGGGTCGTCTCACAAGGAATGGACAAACATGTACTTCAACATTGGTTAGAATTCCGGGGTTGCAAGTCATGAGCAAGGATTTAAACTAAAAGACTTAATCAACAAGAAATCTCAGTATGCAAGAAACTAATTCCAGTAGATAAACCAAGGTATGAGCAATTTCAAACTAATAAGAGAACAAGTAATATAATTCTACTCTAAAACTAACAAGTAACTATAACTAGAATTAAGCAATTGAAATTTGGGTTTTTAAATATGAATAATAAAAGCAACTCTTGGCTAGGCATGGGTAATTGATATCACCATCCTTATCTACATACCAAATATTGATAATTATGAGATACCAACCCATTAAGTCTACTTCCCAAAAGCCTTAAGTACGTAATGCCTACTCCTAAACTTGAAGTACGTCAAATAGGTTTGATCACATCAACTCATAAGTCCCAACCTATCTACTAATTAGATTAGTAGTGGGTTAGTGTTAATGGGTATCAAATTTATCACCAAGGATTCTCAAATCACCAATTCAAGGAGACCCAATGACTCAAGGTCACTCAATTCCCTTAGCCTAGGCCAAGAGTAAGGAAAACTACTCCATAATCAAAGGAAACATATCATCAAACACATGGTAAGCATTACTAAAAGATATATTCAAAATGCAATTAAGTTGAAATTAACAAATACTCACTAACAATTATCAATGTAAAACTACTCAAACAACACAATTAACCATGGAAATCATCAATGTAACATTAACAATTCAAGATCCACAAGATTCATGAAATGGGTAGAAAATGACAATTGACAAGAAAACATAAATCTAACACAAGATCTAAACAAAATTATATTAAGGAATTCAAATTAAGTAATCAAAACTAGAAATCAACAGGATCCAATTCAGAGTTCAACAAGGGAAGATCAAATCAAACTAGATCTAGAGAGGAACAAGAGTTTCTCTCTCTAGAAGAACAAAAACAAAAAATTAGCTAAAAAATTGTGTCTAAGTGTGAATGAATGATCCCCCCCCCCCTTTCCCCTAGCATCCTTTGGTCTTTTCCATGCAGAACCAGCTGGAATTTGGGCCTCTTGAGCCTCAGAAATTGCCAGGCACGATTTCCTTTAATGAGGTCACGTGCAGCTTGATGCGCGTATGTGCCATGCACGCGTGCGCGCTGATTGAAATTCGCGATCCACGAATGCGTGTCCAATACGTGTGCGCGTCGATGGAGATTTTGCTAATCCACGCGGACGCGCCAATCTTCGCGTACCATTTCTAGCTTCCTGCATCCACGTGTGCGCGCGAGGTGCGCATGTGCGCTCATGCTGAATTTCCCAAAATCCAAATCTTCATATTCCTTCCATTTGTGCATGCTTTCTTTCTCTCTTCTAGGCCATTCTTGCCCTATAAACTCTGAAATCACTCAACAAACACGTCACGACATCGAATGATAATAAAAGAGGATCAAAATATGGCAATTTTAAGGCAAAAGAAGCATATTTTCCGTCATGTAGCAATATTAGGAAGGGAACACAAAATCATGCAATTTTTGTGAATAAGTGCGGAAATTATTGATAAAATCCCTCAAATTCTACACAATATAAACCACAAAATTGGGGTTTATCAATGATAAATTTATCTTCTTATATAGAAGGAATGACGCTGACTGGGTTAAAAAATTTGTAAGAAAAATCCTCTTCCCAAAGATACCAAATGAGGAAACTCTAGGAGAGTCACCGACTCCAACTACCATCCATGTATGACCCCAACTAGATTTGACCAACTACCCATCCTACCTCCTCTACGTTCTTGACAACCCATCTTTGTCTCAGTAGAGTCTTTCAGTGGCATGTTTCGGTCCTCTTTCCCATTACTTAGAAAAAGTGATTCAAAAGAAATAATATCTTTTGCCTATCCACCCAATTTGTCGACTTTTCTAAAAATGATGAAAAAAAGAATAGACCCTTTAACAAGAGAAAAAATCTTCTACCCGCAAGGTTGTACTGGCCTCACGAATTAACTTAGAGATGGTGTGTGTTGGGAAGATAAACGAAAGGGATCATCAAGTCCAAGAAGTCCTTGCCGTCATAACTCAGGAGAAACTCCAAATTCATAGCTGGCAAGAGCACAACATTAGATTGTTCTTCTGGACTCGCCTTGAGAGCATGCTCTTCTCCAAGATCCAGCTGAAACAAGCCAATGATGATGCTGACCTCGTGATGCAGGAACTGAAGAAGCTTCTTAGCTACGACAAGCTAAGTGGGTGGATTGTCACTACAAGAAAAATATTGAGTACTGTTGGATTTAGCATCACAAAATAGCAGCGAATTTACCAAAACTTGATGAGGGAAAATTAGATTTTCACACAAACTCACCGGCAAGTGTACCGGGTCGCATCAAGTAGTAATAACTCACAGAAGTGAGGTCGATCCCACAGGGATTGATGGATTGAGCAATTTTAGTTAGGTGATGAATTTATTTAAGCGAATAGTTGATAATTTGAGTGAAACATGATTAATAGAAGCTAAATTGCAAGTAAATAAAAGTGAGAGGGTAAATTGACTGAATCTTAAAGTGCAGAAGAAGTAAATTGCAGAAACTTAAAGTGCAAGAAAGTAAAAGAGCTGAAACTTAAATTGCAAGAAAAAAATGACTAAAACTTAAAGTGCAAGAAACTTAAATAGATGAAGCTAAATTGCTGGGAAATGTAAATTGCTTGAAGAATAAAAGGGATTTGGGTACTGGGATTTAGAATTGAACTAGAAAATGTAAATTAAAGTAAATCAAAGAGCTATGAGATGAAGAGATTCAGCTCAGTAGCAAAACAGAAATGGAAAATTGCTTGAAGATACAAACAGCAAGAAAACTTAACTCAATTATGAAATTCTAAAAGAGAAATTGAAGATCGAAGAAGAGAAATAAGCTCAGAAAGCAGATCTAGATCTCAATTACTCCCTTGATCAAACAGAAAAGAAATTGCAGAAGAAATGAAAATAAAAATAGCAAAGGAAATCCATATCTAACTCTCAATTCTTAGAAATGCAAAAAGGAAAAGTAAAAAATAATTCTAAGATCAAGAAATTCAATGGAATTTTTCAATCTCAATTCAAAAACCCAAAACAGAAAGTAGAAGTTGCAGAAGCAAGAACAAAATAGAAAGAAAACTAGATCTAATCCCAATTCCCCAAATTCAAAATGAAAACTAAAGTGAAAAACTAAAAATGAGCTAAAGGTCCTCTCTAAATCAAATCTACTCCTATTTATACACTTTCTATTTTGGTCTTCAAAGCTTGGAGTGGGCCTTTTTATTTGTGAAGAAAAGGATCCAAGATGGCAATTGATTGAAATTGGGTTGGAGGCATGCTCCAGTGGAGCGCTCCGTTGGGTTAGTGAACTTGGTGTTCACTCTTGTGGCTCCTCACGTGTGCAAATTGCTTCTTGCCTATAGCGTTTCCTTTGTGAACGGCACGTTCACTTCTCCAACGCTCGCCCTTGTTGAGTCTTCCTCCCCAAGAGAAGCACGAAAACGTTGCCAACAGAGAACACTGCGTTATAAATTTTGAACGCTACCCTTCCTTAGTGCATGCTTCCTTTCCCTTGGTGCTCCCTCTTCGAGCACTGCGTTGCTTTCCTTGAGCGCTGGGTTTTGCTCCCTTGTTTCCAAGCCTTGAGTCACGAGAAAGTTCACTAAAGTGAATGCTGCGTTTGAATTTTTTAGCGCTACCCTTGTTGCTTTGACGCGCACCCAGCTTCCCTTGGTTGAGCGCCCGAAAACGTTCACTAAAGTGAACGTGGCGTTCACTTGCTTGAACACTGGCTCTTGTTAAGCCTTGGTGCGCTGGTTTCCTTCATGGTTGTTCACTCTTTGAACGCTACGTTCATTCATTGAATGCTACGTTCATTCATTGAACGCTGCCTTTTGTTTCTCATTTCTTCACCCACAAGCAACCAAATAACTAATCAAAGTATCACCAAATTCACAAGGTCTTTGCATCTTTCATGAAATCAATTAATTCTAGCATAAAATTTATGATTTTTGTGTAAAATAAATGATGGTTGATTGGTTAAACATAATCATGAAAATCCACTCCAATTAGTTACTTATTGTGCAAGAAAGTGCATAAAACCTAATGAAACTAATGAAAAAATACTTGTAGAACTAGCATAAGATGACTTGTCATCACAACACCAAACTTAAATCTTATTGGTCCCCAAGCAAGCACTAAACATGAGAAGAAATGAAATAAAACAGGGAAGCATATATCCTTATTTAGCAGATAATTGAATTGAGATCATGGGATTTTATGCAGACAAGATACAGCTCACTTATTATTTGCTGATAGATAAGAAATGCTTCTTTGAGGATTCACTAGAGTTGCTGTTATAATTTCTTGCTCTTTGATTGATCCCTTTTTTATTTTTCCTTCATTATTTTGCTTAGAAAGCTTATTTCTCAATGGTAGCTCAGTGTCATGTGTTGCAACAGCCTTTTGACTCAATTTTTCTCAACACTTCTTCACTACAGACACTTGGCTCACAATTCTTCTTAGGAACATTGATGTCCAGCACCTCTTTGGGTTACTAAATGCTTTGTAACTAGGTTGCTCTTGATAATGGACTTTCGGTTGATAATCCTGGATTAGTTAATCCAAGTTACCAAGTTTTAAAAGACTCCTCAGAACCTAATTGTCCAAGCATATCCTAGTACAAGAAACATCACAGACATATGTCCTAAGGTCCAAGCTATTGGTGTCTAGCCTTATTGTTTATTTCTTTTATTTTGTTGCCAATCTTTGGATTTTCTTTTCTTTTTCTTTCTTACTTTTCTTCATTTCCCAGGGATGTTCATTAATAAAAGGTTTTATGACAGCAACTAAGTTCATACTACAAAGAGCATTCTATTATGCAGCTTTTATTATTAGGCTTATCATCCAATCAAGCAATTACCACCACAGAATTTTATTCTAATTCCTACCACATTGGACACTTACTCTCTATATCAAACATTTTCTCTCATTGATGCAAAAGGAAAACAAGACAGAATTTAAAGCAGATGAGTGATAACAAGCATAATGCGGATCCTAACAAGAAAACTACTCAAGATATGAAAGTGCAGAGTATAAAATATTTGGAGGCATATCATGTTTCAGATATGCATCATCCTTATTTAATTAAAACTATAAAAAGGACTCCACCACCTCTAGTTGTCGTGCTCTTTCCCTTTGCTGCATTCTCCTTTCTTCTTCTTCCTCTTCTTGCTTGTTTCTTGGGGTTCTTCAACAGGGCATCTTCGATCCCAAATATGGTCTATCTGACCCCAGAGCCCAGCATCCTTCAATCCTTGTTGCATGTGTGCTATATTTTTATTGGCTTGTGCTCTCTGATGGTCTACCAATTCTTGACATTGCTCAAATGGCTTGATCTGTTGGTTCAATGCTGGTATGCTATGGACTACATAGTCCAACTTTGCTTGAGTTGCTATATCATACTCCATTCTGTCCAAGTTCCTATGCTCTCCAATTGTATGATATATGTTCTTTCATTGATAGAGATTTTGGGTGTACTCCCCATAGTTAGCTTGTCGTAGGGACAATCTATTAAATTATTCTTAAAAGTTTGCTGATTGTTCCCTTTGCCCCTCAAGAATTCTTGCCTGAAACTCTCTCTATTGATCCAACATCTTGAGCTGGAAGTTTTCTTGCTTCTCCATCATTTGCTGCTGCCAATGCTGTTGTTGCTCACGATCCTTCAAATACTGCTCCTATTGCCTTAAGTATTGCTCCTATTGTTGCTCCTGTGCTCTCATGTATTGTTGAGACATTTCTTCAATGGCTCTTTGCATTTGGCTCAAGTCTATTGCACCAGAAGCTTGTTCCCCCTCCACCTGTGGTCTTCTCCTTCTTCCTTGATCTCTTCTCTCTTGCTGATTGTTAGTGTCAGTAACACCTTCCATGCTTTGCTTGGTGACCCCTCTGCTTCCTTTTACCTTCTCTGTATCTTCATCTTCAAAGAGTACTCCTGCTCTTTTGCACAGCCTCAGAATAGTACTTGGGTGACCAAGCCTACTTGATTTTTCAGTGTCCTCAGCCATCTCTTGGATGCTATCTGCTATGAGCTATGGAATATTGATTTCTCCTCCCCTCAGGATGCAATATATCAGAATTGCTCTCTTTATTGTGACTTCAGATGTATTTGCAGTAGGGAGGATGGATCTTCTCACTATCTCATACCAACCTTTGACTTCAGGTATGAGATCCATTCTCTTCAAGTGGCTTGGAGCTCCCTCTGAGTCCCTTTTCCAGTCCTTGCCTTCAAAGCATAACACATTTAATATCTCATCAGGGTCATTCTCACCCTGCAGTCTTTCCTCAAAGCTAGGTTCTCCATATGATATCACCCTTATCTGTAAGACTCTCATAATGGATGGTGGGCTGAAATTTACCTCAACCCCCCTAACATAGCTCTTATAGGGAGGGTTGTCCTTGCTTGACCTCACAGCATTTGCATAAAACTCCCCTATCATGACTGCACTGATGTCTATGAGAGGCTCACACAAAAGTTCCCATCTCCTCTCTACGGTTATTCTTCTCATGATGGGATATTTTCCATCTTTCAGCCTGAACCCCATCTCTAGAATGACTTTCTTTGACTCCATTAGCCTATAATACCTTGATTCATGAAATTGAGACTTAAATTTCTTGGTATCATAGGTTGGTGGTTTGGCTACAGCTGGTTCCTTTCCTTTCCTTCTTCTAGAATTTGATGAAGCCATGAATTAGGAAAGAAGGAAGGGAGAAGAAATGCCTTGGTTAAAGCACGGTTATAATGGAAGGAATGGGAGGTAAGGTGTTGTGTGATGTCTTTGAGTGAGAGAAGGATGATGTAACGTGTGTGGGATGAATATATGAAGAAAGCAATGGTATGTGAGCTTGAGAAGTGCTACTGCCAATTTATAAAAGGGGAGGTATTGTTAGAGAGATGTATTGGTTAGGTTATGTGGCAATGAAGGGTGAGAATTGAGCAAATTATTGTTGAGGATCCATGAAATGGACGGTGTGCATGTGAAGATGGTTGAAGACAAGGATTGTTCCTCTATTGGGTGTATGGCTCGGCCTCCTAGGTGCTGATTTCTGCAGTATTGAGCTTTCCAAGCATGCACATGTGACTTGCTTTTCTCCTTGGGACAACCGTGCATGCATGAATTTTGTCCTTTTCTCAACCTTCTTCATACCTGACCACGTAAACCAAGGAAATGGTAAGCCAAAAATTAAATTTGGTACGGTGGTGTTTGTTAAGTGGAAAGTAATAAAGAAAAATAAAATTTTCTATATGTTCCTTATTTATGAAAAACCAACTATGCTCCTTAAGAATTGAACTAAATTTTGGTGAACACTAAACTTGCTCTTTGCTACGTGCTTTATATGAAATCTAATGAACATCTATCATAATTAGTATATTCATTATAAGGAACACTTTATTTGCTACCATGCTACCATAAACTCATAAAATGATGCAATGTATGGTTTATCTATTCATGAATTTGAACCCTTGAGTAAAAAATGATTTTCTTGAAATTCATAGCATATATAGACACCAAACTTATTGTTTGGCTATATACTTAAACAAAATAAATGAGTATATATCCTAAATTGGGTTTATGATCATTATGCTTGAAAAGCTCTTTTAAAGTGCCTTTAGGCACACCAAACTTAGGAATCAAACATATGCTTCAAAATGATGTGTACAGTTATCAAATCTGTTCATGAGAGCTCAAATTTATGCTAGAAAAACCATTAATTATTGAAATTAAAACCAAAGCAAGAATATTAAATCATGGGCTGCCTCCCATGAAGCGCTCTTTTATTGTCACTAGCTTGACATTGGTCCCTTGTTAGGGTGGCTGATGATTGTGGTGCCTCCGTTTGTTCCCTCTCACTGTGAGCCTTCTTCCTGTGCATTGATGATCAATCTCCACATGCTCCAGTGAGAGTATCCTATTAATGGTGTAGTAGTCATCAGTTTGTGGATCTGTTTACAACTGCTAGTATATCAATCTTACTCTATCCCCTTTTGAGAATCCTTCAGTTGGTATCCTTTTGTTCTTCCACCCTTTTGGAATCTTTTTCTTACTCTTCTTTCCTTTCTTCAATGGCCCTTCTTTCTTTGTAGTAGGTTTTGTGTCAGGGACTTCCTTCCCAATAATCAAATCTTCAATCTCTTCCTGCCTTCCCTTCTTAGCCTTCACATATTCCTTACCATCTTTTTCTTCTCTATTGTTTATCTCTTGCTTTACAAGTGAGATGATGAGTGCTTCATTGGACTTTTCTTTCCATTGCAAATCTTCTTCTTCAACCTTCAAGCAGCTTTTCTCTTTAACAGTGTGCTGTATTTTCTGGAAGACATTTAGAGTGATTTTCTCATCATTTATCCTCAGAGTCATTTTTCCTTGTTCCACATCAATGATGGCCCTTGTTGTGGCCAGGAAAGGTCTTCCCAATATAATAGAATCATTCCCCTCTTCATCTAAGTCCATGATTATAAAGTCTGCTGGGAATATGAATTTTCCTACTCTGACCAATAGATTTTCAATCACCCCCTTGGAAATTACCAAAGATCTATCCACTAGCTCCAATGACATCTGTGTAGGCTTCACTTCTTCTATAGATAGCCTTCTCATCATAGACAGAGGCATGAGGTTGATACTGGAGCCCAAATCACACAGTGCCTTGTCAATTACTGTGTTACCAATGGTACAAGGCAAGTAGAAGCTCCCAGGGTCTTTGAGTTTTGGTGGGAGGCCTTCTTGAGTCACTGCACTATATTCTTGGGTTAAAATCACTGTCTTCTTCTCATTCCAGCTCCTTTTCTTATTGATGAGCTCTTTGAGGAATTTTGCATACAGAGGCATTTGTTCTAGAGCTTCAGCAAGTGGAATATTAATTTTCAGCTTCTTAAAAACTTCTAGAAACTTGGGGAACTGTTGGTCTTTAAGCTCTCTATTGAACTTTTGAGGATATGGAATGGAAGGGGTGTATGGCTTCTCCTCCTTCTTGGAAGCTTGTGGAGGCTCCTCTATACTTTGCTTATCCTTCTTTGAAGATTGTGGCTATTCCTCTTTCTTCTTGAGTTTCTCTTGGTTCTTTTCCTCAATTGTTACTTGCTCTTTACTGTTGGCCTTGTCATCCTCAGCTGGCCTCTTGGTAGTTTCTTTGTCATTTGCCAAGGTTCTTCCACTCCTTAATTAGATGGCTTTGCATTCCTCTTTTGGATTGGAAATGGTGTCACTTGGTAATGTATTGGGTGCTCTTTCAGCCACTGTTTGCTTTGATAATTGACCAATTTGCCTCTCCAAGTTCCTCAGTGAAGCTTCATGGTTTTTGTTGGCTAGTTCTTGATGCTTGATCATCTGCTCCATCATCATCTCCAAGTTGGAGATCCTCTGAGATTCTTGGGATGGTTGTGGTTGATTATGGATGTTGAGGGTGAATGATAGTTATTTTGGTTAGTGGATGAGCTGTTGGGTGGATAGTAGTTGGGTTGGGGTTGATTGTTTTTTGGTTTTCTGTATGAATTTTGGTTAATGTTTTGATGGTTTTGATGGTTTGTGTTTCTGAAGTTGTTTTGGTTTGAGTTTCTTTGCCAAGATTGTTGGTTTTGGTTTTCTCCCCATTTCAGATTTGGGTGGTTTCTCCAGGATGAGTTGTAAGTGTCTCCATGGAAGTCATTTGATCCAGAACTTGATTGTGCATGTACTGCACTTGCTCTTGCTGCTGCTCCTCATAATTTTCCTCCTGTTGTCCCCATACCACTGGTGGTTAGTTAGTTGTACTCACTGCTGCAAGTTGCAATCCATCCATCCTCTTTGACATTGTTTCAATCTGCTGTTGGAGCTGCTGGTGCATGAGTTTGTTCTGAGCTAGTATGGTATCAACTTCTTCAAGCTCAAATACTCCTTTCTTTGGGGCTGCTTGCCTTTCAGAGGAATAGAAATACTCATTGACCACCATGTCTATGAGATCATGTGCCTCTTGAGCAGTTTTCATCATTTGCAAGGATCCTCCTGATGAATAGTCCAAAGCTTTCCATGAAGGTAAGGATAAGCCTTCATAGAAATTCTGCAACTCCACCCATTCACTGAACATTCCTTCTGGGCACCTTCTAATTAGAGCTTTATACCTCTTCCAAGCTTCATACAATGATTCTCCTTCCTGCTGTCTAAAGGTTTACACATCAGTTTTTAGCTTGATAACTCTCTGGGGTGGATAGAATTTGGCTAAAAATTTGCTAACCAAATCATCCCAGGTGGTAATGCTCTCTTTAGGGAAGGTTTCTAACCAATGTGTGGCTTTGTCTCTCTGTCAAAATGGGAATAAAAGAAGCTTGTATATATCAAGATTGACTCCATTGGTTTTGACAGTGTCACAAATTCTCAAAAATACAGAGAGGTGGTGGTTTGGATCTTCAGCAGCACTTCCTCCATATTGACAATTGTTTTGAACCAGGGTAATCAAATGAGACTTGAGTTCAAAGTTATTGACATTGACATTGGGAGTTAGGATGCTACTCCCATAATTTCTTGGGTTGGGGATAGTGTATGAAGCTAAAACTCTTCTCTGAGACTAGCCATTGTTGTTGGCCACTGGTGCACGAAATTACAATCACACTTTTGCAACTCCGCACAACTAACCAGCAAGTGCACTGGGTCGTCCAAGTAATACCTTACGTGAGTAAGGGTCGATCTCACAGAGATTGTCGGCTTGAAGTAAGCTATGGTTATCTTGTAACTCTTAATCAGGATATCAATAATTCTCAGTTTTAATTGTAAAAAGTAAAAGAACATGAAATAAATACTTGTTATGCAGTAATGAAGAACAGGTTGAGGCTTTGGAGATGCTTTATCTTCTGAATCTCTGCTTTCCTACTATCTTCTTCTTCATGCACGCAAGGCTCCTTCCATGGCAAGCTTTATGTTGGGCATCACCGTTGTCAATGGCTACTTCCCGTCCTCTCAGTGAAAATGTTCCAAATGTGCTGTCACCGCACGGCTAATCATCTGTCGGTTCTCGATCATGTCGGAATAGGATCCATTGATCCTTTTGCGTCTGTCACTATGCCCAACACTCGCGAGTTTGAAGCTCGTCACAGTCATCCCTTCCTAGATCCTACTCAGAATACCACAGACAAGCTTTAGACGTTTCGGATCTCAGGAATGGCCGCCAATAATTCTAGCCTATACCACGAAGGTTCCAATCTTAGATTAGAAACCCAAGAGATACACATTCAAGCTTGATTGCATGTAGAACGGAGGTGGTTGTTAGGCACGCATTCATAGGTGAGAATGATGATGATTGTCACGGATCATCACATTCATCAGGTTGAAGTGCGAATGAATATCTTAGAATAGAAGCAAGCGTGATAGAATAGAAAAAAGTAGTAATTGCATTAATTTATGAAGAACAGCAGAGCTCCTCACCCCCAAAAATGGAGTTTAGAGACTCATCCCGTAGAAGATACAATATGAAACATGTAAAGTGTCATGAGGTACAAGATGAATCACTAAAAGTAGTTTTTATAGTAAACTGGTGACCTAGGGTTACAGAAAATGAGTAAGCTAGGGTGTTTACTGTAAAAATCCACTTCCGGGGCCCACTTGGTGTGTGCTTGGGCTGAGCATTGAAGCTTTCATGTGTAGAGACTTTTCTTGGAGTTAAACGCCAGCTTTTGTGCCAGTTTGGGCGTTTAACTCCAGCTTTTGTACCAGTTCTGGAGTTAAACGCCAGAATTCTTGAGCTGACTTGGAACGCCTATTTGGGCCATCAAATCTCGGGCAAAGTATGGACTATTATATATTGCTAGAAATTCCAGGATGTCTACTTTCCAACGCAATTGAGAGCGCGCCAATTGGGCTTCTGTAGCTCCAGAAAATTTACTTCAAGTGCAGAGAAGTCAGAATCCAACAGCATCTGCAGTCCTTTTTCAGCCTCTGAATTAGATTTTTGCTCAGGTCCCTCAATTTCAGCCAGAAAATACCTGAAATCATAGAAAAACATAAAAACTCATAGTAAAGTCCAGAAAAGTAAATTTTAAATAAAAACTAATAAAAATATAATAAAAACTAACTAAAATATACTAAAAATATACTAAAAACAATGCCAAAAAGCGTATAAATTATCCGCTCATCACAACACCAAACTTAAATTGTTGCTTGTCCCCAAGCAACTGAAAATCAAATAGGATAAAAAGAAGAGAATATACAATGAATTCCAAAAACATCTATAAAGATCAGTATTAATTAGATGAGCGGGGCTTTTAGCTTTTTGCCTCTGAACAGTTTTGGCATCTCACTTTATGCTTTGAAGTTCAGAATGATTGGCTTCTATAGGAACTCAGAATCCAGATAATGTTATTGATTCTCCTAGTTAAGTATGTTGATTCTTGAACACAGCTACTTTATGAGTCTTGGCCGTGACCCTAAGCATTTTGTTTTTCAGTATTACCACCGGATACATAAATGCCACAGACACATAACTGGGTGAACCTTTTCAGATTGTGACTCAGCTTTGCTAAAGTCCCCAATTAGAGGTGTCCAGAGCTCTTAAGCACACTCTTTTTCCTTTGGACCACGACTTTAACCGCTCAGTCTCAAGTTTTTACTTGACACCTTCACGCCACAAGCACATGGTTAGGGACAGCTTGGTTTAGCCGCTTAGGCCAGGATTTTATTCCTGTGGGCCCTCCTATCCACTGATGCTCAAAGCCTTGGATCCTTTTTATTCTACCCTTGCCTTTTGGTTTAAAGGACTATTGACTTTTTCTGCTTGCTTTTTCTCCCTTTTTTTTTTCCTCACTTTTTCTTCTTTTTTTTCTCTTTTTTTTTTTTACATTCACTACTTTTTCTTGCTTCAAGAATCATTTTTATGATTTTTCAGATCATCAATAACATTTCTCCTTTTCCCTCATTCTTTCAAGAGCCAACAATTTTAACATTCATAAACAACAATTTCAAAAATATGCACTATTCAAGCATTCATTCAGAAAAACATAAAGTATTGCCACCACATCAAAATAATTAAACTGTTTTAAAATTTGAAATTCATGTACTTCTTTTTCTTTTTCAATTAAAAATATTTTTTATTTAAGAAAGGTGATGGATTCATTCTCATAGCTTTAAGGCATAGACACTTAGACACTAATAATCATGTAATAAGACACAAACATAAATAAACATAAAGCATAAAAATTTGAAAAACATAAAATAAAGAATAAGGAAATTAAAAAACGGGTCCACCTTAGTGATGGCGGCTAGTTCTTCCTTTTGAAGATCTTATGGAGTGCTTGAGCTCCTCAATGTCTCTTCCTTGCCTTTGTTGCTCCTCTCTCATAACTCTTTGGTCTTCTCTAATTTCATAGAGGAGGATAGAATGCTCTTGGTGCTCCACCCTTAGTTGTCCCATATTGGAACTTAATTCTCCTAGGGAGGTGTTGATTCGCTCCCAATAATTTTGTGGAGGAAAATACATCCCTTGAGGCATCCCAGGGATTTCATGATGAGGAATTTCCTCATGCTCTTGTTGAGGTCCATGAGTGGGCTCTCTTGTTTGCTCCATCCTTTTCTTAGTGATGGGCTTGTTCTCTTCAATAAGGAGTCTTGGCCACAACTTCATAGAAGTGGTCTTGATGGACCTTTGAGATGAATATCTCCATCTCCCATGACTCGAAGGTGGAAGCAATTACCTTTCCTTTTCTCTTTCTAGAGGTTTCTCTGGCCTTAGGTGCCATAAATGGTTATGGAAAAACAAAAAGCTGAGCTTTTCCACACCAAACTTAAAAGGATTGCTCGTCCTCGAGCAAAAGAATAAAGAAAGGAGGAAAAGAAGAAGAGATGGGGGAGATAGAGGTGTGTGAATTGTTCGGTCAAGGGGGGTTTTAGGTGGTTATGATGTGGAAAAGGAAGGAGTGATGGTTTGAATTTGAGTGGGTGGGTGCAGGTGGTTTGTATGATGGTCTTGGAGGAGTAATGGAGGTGATTGGTAGAGGTTATTTTGGGAAGAGTATTATGAAAAGGTGTGAAGAAGTGAAAGAGAGTGAGTTGAGGTTGGTGGAGATCCTGTGGGGTCCACAGATCCTGAGGTGTCAAGGATTTCTCATCCCTGCACCAATTAGGCGTGCAAAACGCCCTCTACTGCCAATCCTGGCGTTAAACGCCAGGTTGCTGCCCATTTCTGGCATTTAACACCAGCGTCTTGCCCTTTTCTGGCGTTAAACGCCCAGAATGGTGCCAGACTGGGCGTTTAATGCCCATTCTGCTGCCCTTACTAGCGATTAAACGCCAGTAAGCTTCTCCTCCAGGGTGTGCTGTTTTTAATACTGTTTTTCATTCTGTTTTTGTTCTTTCAGTTGTTTTTTGACTTCACATGATCATCAACCTATAGAAAACATAAAATAACAATGGAAAATAAAAATTTAACATAGATAAGTAAAATTGGGTTGCCTCCCAACAAGCGCTTCTTTAATGTCAGTAGCTTGATAGTGGACTCTCATGGAGCCTCACAGATACTCAGAGCATGATGATGGCCTCTTAATACCAAACTTAGAGTTTGGTTGTGGCCTCCCAACACCATACTTAGGGTTTAAATGTGGGGGTTTTATTTGACTCTATATTGAGAGAAACCTTTCATGCTTCTTCCCTTTCCTGTCTGCAAACCATGGTGCTTCCTGAATGGCAAAGAGTTGCTCATCTGGAAAGGTTTCAGAGATCTCAGTAGGAGGGTGGGACGCCCCTACTACTGGTTCTATCCGGGATAGGTGATCAGCTACCTGGTTCTCTGTCCCTTTTCTGTCTCTTATTTCTATATCAAACTCTTGCAGAAGCAACACCCATCTTATGAGCCTAGGTTTTGAATCTTGCTTTGTGAGTAGGTATTTAAGAGCAGCATGGTCAGTATACACAATCACTTTTGAACCTACTAAATAGGATCTAAACTTGTCAATGGCATAAACCACTGCAAGTAACTCTTTTTCTGTGGTTGTGTAATTATTTTGTGCATCATTTAAAACACAGCTAGTATAGTAAGTGACGTGCAGAAGCTTGTTATGCCTCTGTCCCAACACTGCACCAATGGCATGGTCACTGGCATCACACATTAGTTCGAATGGTAATGTCCAGTCTGGTGCAGAGATGACTGGTGCTGTGATCAGCTTAGCTTTCAGGGTTTCAAACGCTTGCAGACACTCTGTGTCAAATACAAATGGCGTGTCAGCAGCTAGCAGATTGCTCAGAGGTTTTGCAATTTTTGAAAAATCCTTTATAAACCTCCTATAGAATCCTGCATGTCCCAGAAAGCTTCTGATTGCCTTTACATTGGCAGGTGGTGGTAATTTTTTAATTACTTCCACTTTAGCTTGATCCACCTCTATTCCCTTGTTTGAAATTTTATGCCCAAGGACAATTCCTTCAGTCACCATGAAGTGACATTTTTCCCAGTTTAAAACTAGGTTGGTCTCTTGGCATCTTTTCAAAACAAGTGTTAAATGGTCAAGACAGGAGCTGAATAAGTCTCCAAATACTGAAAAGTCATCCATGAAGACTTCCAGAAATTTTTCCACCACATCAGAGAAAATAGAGAGATGCATCTCTGAAAGGTTGCAGGTGCATTGCACAGACCAAAAGGCATCCTTCTGTAGGCAAATACTCCAGAAGGACATGTGAATGCTGTTTTCTCTTGGTCCTAAGGATCCACTGCAATTTGGTTGTTGGTATGCAAAATTGTTACTCAGGTTGTGAATTATTGTTCGAAATTGATTCCCTGGCGATGGCACCAAAAACGGATGCACAGAACCATGGTCTAAACATATCTTCACAACTTCGCATAACTAACCAGCAAGTGCACTGGGTCGTCCAAGTAATAAACCTTACGTGAGTAAGGGTCGATCCCACGGAGATTGTTGGTATGAAGCAAGCTATGGTCACCTTGTAAATCTCAGTCAGGCGGATATAAAATAGTTATGGATTTTTCGAAATTAATACTAAAATAAGGATAGAAATACTTATGTAAATCATTGGTGAGAATTTCAGATAAGCGTATTGACAAACCCCAATTTGAGGATTTATCTTGTGATGATTTCAGGGGTTTTATCAATGATTCCACACACTTTCCATATGAAAATACAAGATTTTGCATTCCTTCCCTAGTTTTGCCTCATGAATGAAAACATGCCTGTTTTGCACTAAAATAGATACATCTCTAATCTTCTCTTGATGTCATTCGATGCCGTGACTTGTGTTAAGTGGTTTCAGGATATAGAATAGGAATGGACCGAAAGAGAGAAGGAAGATGGGTACGAAGAAAGGAAGCATGAGGATTAAGCCTTGGGAATTTCCGCATAGGCGCGTGCGCGCACCTGGCGCGCCCACGCGGATACGGCTACGTGGAGCCGAAGCCAAGAGCCGGCTTGAGAAGCGGCTAAGCCAGGATCTTCATGGGCGCGCACGCGTACATCACGCCTCCGCGCACATTGCAAGACGTCTCAACGGCGCGTGCGCGCCGATTTGCGAATATGATTTTTTAAGAAGTCACGTGACTTAGGCGTGGAGGCAGTTAAGGATTCCACTCTTAGAGAAGCACCTTGGCGGGAAAAGCTTAAGAAGACCAAAGGAACAAGGGTTAAGGACACTTTTAGTTCATTTCTTCTAGATCTAGATATTTTCCCTTTTTTTTGGAGAGAGGAGAGAGTTAGTTACATTTTTTGGGAGAAGAAGAGGGAGATTCCAAGCTTCACTAGGGTTCATCCTCTTCTAATTTCTGAATTTTCAATGACTTTTTGGTGAGATCCACTACAATTCTCATTCCACTTTGTTCATGTCATAGATTTTCTTCTTCAATTTCAAGTAGTAGATACAATTGATCAATTCTCATAGATCTAGAATTTAACTTTGTAATTTTGGATTTCATCTCTATTTTGGATTTTCATTGCTACTCTTTGAGACTTGTTGTTAGATCTTTGTGTTGCAATACTTTCAATTTGACTTTTCTTCTCATTTTACTATGCCTTTCCTTCTTGCTCATCACATGTTTGATAAAATGACAACACTAGCTATGGAGTAGAATTCTCACACTTGGCATAGGGTTTGGTCTTTGGAAGAAGTTGAATAGTGTATCAATAGTTGATTTGGAATTAGGGATTGCTAGTTGGCTTGGAGTGCACTAAAGCTAGATTCCCATAAGGTGAAGCTAGGACTTGTGACTCAAGTTAATTACTTTCATTTGACCTTCCTCTATACCTAGGGGATAACTAAATGGAGCAAGGCCTAATTGTTGTCAACATTGAATGGACTATAAGGATAGGATTTCCAACGCCAACCCTAAGCCAAGTCTTTTGATAATTGATTGTTTGTTTCTCATTGCTTTGCTAAAACCTTCAAAGAATTCCAACAAAGTTTACTAAATCAATAAGATGCACACTTTGGCAATTCCAAGGGAGAACGACTCGGGAGACTAGTACTCTCGGATATAGATTGTAGATTTGTTTGATGAAGGATTTGTGTCGGTTTAGACTATACTACGACTGATCAATTGATAATTTCTATACCGGCAAAAAATCTATTTGTCAAAATGGCGCCGTTGCCGGGGAACTTGCTTAGTGTGCCATGTTATTGTTTTGGATTAAGTGTGTATATATGTACATAGTTGCACTTCATTGTAAATTGCTCAATTGATTAACTTCTCATCGTTACAATGAATTCCATTTCCCCTTCATTGCATGACGCGTTCACAACCGAATCCGAGCTTAGCCCCTTTTGATCCGGAAATAGAACGAACTTTGTTTCACATTAGGCAAGCTCGGAGGCGGCTAAGATTTGGAAAGGGTGAAGAGGTTTTCACCACCTCAACCACCTTACTACAAGTGAACATTGAACCGTCACTCAAAGAAGGCATTAATCATACTCCCATCAACCTCACTAACAATTCTTCTTTTGTTTTAGGTACTAATACTATGGATGCTCCAAGGAGAGTTACCATCAAGGAAGCGGGTGCACCGGATTATGTCCTTCAACCCCTTCATGTAACTCACCCCAATTTGAATGCGAATTTTGAATTGAAGACCGCTTTGATCAACCTCCTACCCAAGTTTCACGGGCTTCCCGCACAAGACCCTATTCGACATCTCAAAGACTTTCATCGCATATGCTCAACTACTAGACGGGAAGGTTCCGATGAAGTTGCTATATGGTTGTTTGCTTTCCCTTTCTCTCTTGAGGACAAGGCTAAAGAATGGTTCTACACTCTCTCTAGCGAAGTTACCTCCGATTGGGACCTACTTAGAAGGGGATTCTTAGATAAATTCTTACCCCCGGAAAAGATGGATAGGCTAAGGAAAGAAATGTCTTGTATTGTGCAAGGTGAGACGGAACCACTATATGAGTATTGGGAACGGTTTCGCAAACTACTAGATGCGTGCCCTAATCACATGCTCGACACTCAAGTATTGCTCGGATACATATGTCAAGGGATGCGAGAGCAAGATAGAACCCTCTTGGACACTTCTAGCAATGGTTCCTTGTCCAAATATAAAACTGCGGAGGAGGCATGGCAACTCATTATTGACTTAGCCGAATCCAATCAACATATGAGGCGAAGAGTCAACCGTCCAAGGACCGTGAACGAGGTATCAACTAGTAGTGAAGCCACTGCTCTAACTCAATCCTTGAATGAGATGACATCCGTTTTGAGGCAACTCCAATTGAATCAACAACAACCACAACAACCTCAAACATATCAACAACAACCTCCACCATCTCAACAACACAACCAACAACAATTGGTCCCTCAAAGAGTATGTGGCATTTGCTCTTGCTACTCTCACTACACGGATGAGTGCCCAAACCTTCAAGAAGACAACACTTTGGCGGCCACCCATAATTTCTATGACCGCCCCAATCAAGGGTACTACCAAGGAGGTAATCCTAACCAAGGACACCCTTATCAAGGAGGAGGCTACAACCAAGGTAGTGGACACAATAATCAAAATTGGAAAGACAATCATCAACAAGGGAATAGGGATAACAACAACAATGGAGGAGGTCAAAGATGGAACAACAACTCGCAAAATTTCTCACAAAACCGACCATACAACTTCCAAAATCAACCATACAACCAACAAAACTCACAAAGAAACTACCAAACATACCAACCACCACATCAAAGACCACCACCCAACCAATCACAAACTCCTCAACTCACATATGCAACCACCCCCTCCAACCAAGATGAAACACTCTGGACCATCATCCAAGGCCAAAAGGAATTACAAAACACACTTGCTTCCGGCCTCACCGGCCTCACCTCTACACTACAAGCTCTTCTTGCACGTATGGACACACCATCGACCTCTACTCCTCAACCCCCAATCCAAAGTGTCATTCCCTCTCAACCTCAACCAAATCCAAAAGGGGGCATCAATGTCATTACCCTTAGATCCGGTACACAACTAAAAGAAAAGGAAGCAAAGGACCCAAGTCCTATCACAACCGCCCAAGAGGAAGAGAGAATAGATATAGAAAAGGTAGTGGGAGAGGAGGTAGTGGAAGAGGAGGTAGTGGAAGAGGAGACACCACAAGCCATAATTGAGGATGAAGCCCAACCAACAAGGGAGACACCCAAGACCAAAAGAACCTTGGAAGAAGGAATTGCTCAACCACTTCCATTTCCAACACTTGCAAAGAAAGCTAAAAAGCGCATAGAACTCGACCCCAAAATGGTAGAAATGTTTAAGAAAGTTAAGGTAACCATTCCCCTCTTTGATGCCATCCATCAAATTCCTAGATATGCTAAATTCCTCAAAGATTTATGCATAAACAAGGATAGAATTCTTGAATTGGAAACCATCCCATTGGGGAGTTCTATTTCCGCTTTGATGGGAACATTACCGGAGAAGTGTGATGACCCGGGCCCTTGTATGGTCACTTGCACCGTCAATGGAGTTCAATTTAGAGATTGCATGTGTGACCTCGGAGCATGTGTTAGCATCATGCCGCTCTCCGTTTATCGGATATTGAACTTGCCCCCACTAAAAAGGTCGACGGCAAGATTTGTCCTAGCGGATAAAAGCATAATAACCGTAGCGGGTGTTGCGGAAGATGTATTGGTGAATATAAAGGGGTTGGTATTTCCGATTGACTTCTATGTCCTTGAAATGCCGTCAAGCGAAACCGAGAGAGCATCCTCTATCCTACTTGGAAGGCCCTTCTTGAGAACTTCTAGATTTAAACTTGATGCTTACTCGGGGAACTACTCATTTGAAATTGATGGAAGAATTGTAAGCTTTAGCCTAGAGGAAGCAATGAAGCATCCACCGGAGAATCATTCTCTATTTCGGTGTGACCCAATCGATAACATAGTAGCCGAAGTGCATCTTGCAAGATTAGATGAGAAATACATGGTCAAAGAGGCAAATGAAGAGTCAAGCGAACTAAATACCACACATCATACAAGCCATCCGGAAACTCAAACTTCAAGGAATGACAAGAAGATGGAATTGAAGCCACTACCACCTCACTTAAGGTATTCATACCTTGATGAAGCCCAAAAGCTACCCGTGATAATTGCACAAGAGTTAACTCCTCAACAAGAAGAAAAATTGCTGAAAGTATTGAGGAAAAACAAAAGGGCAATTGGGTGGAGTTTGGCGGATCTAGTGGGAATAAGCCCCCAAGTATGCGAGCACCGCATATTTCTTGAAGAAGGAGCAAGACCGGTCCGACAACCTCAAAGGAGACTCAACCCAACTATTCTTGAGGTGGTAAAGAAAGAAGTCACTAAGCTACTTGAGGCAGACATCATCTATCCTATCTCGGATAGTGAATGGGTAAGCCCGGTCCAAGTAGTGCCAAAGAAGTCCGGAGTGACAACAATCAAAAACGAAAGTGGTGAACTTATAGCAACAAGAGTGCAGAATTCTTGGAGAGTATGCATAGACTACCGAAGATTGAATGCGGCCACAAGAAAAGACCACTTTCCACTACCATTTATCGATCAAATGCTTGATCGGTTAGCCGGTAAATCATACTATTGTTTTCTTGATGGCTACTCCGGATACTTCCAAATTCATATTGCTCTAGAAGACCAAGAAAAAACCACATTTACTTGCCCCTTTGGAACGTATGCTTACAAGCGTATGCCATTTGGCCTATGCAATGCACCGGCAACGTTTCAAAGATGCATGATGAGCCTATTTGCGGACTTTCTAGAGCAATCGATGGAAGTTTTCATGGATGATTTTAGCGTGTATGGTGAGTCATTTGAGCATTGCTTAGGTAACCTTGAAAAAGTCTTAGAAAGATGCACCAAAACAAACCTTGTTCTAAATTTTGAAAAATGTCATTTCATGGTCAAACAAGGCATTGTTTTGGGACACATAGTATCAAAGGAAGGCATCTCCGTAGATCCGGCAAAAATAAATGTCATATCTAGTTTACCTTACCCCTCCTCCGAGAGGGAAGTCCGTTCTTTTCTTGGACATGCAGGATTCTACTGGAGATTCATCAAGGACTTTAGCAAGGTGGCCCTACCTCTTTCTCGATTACTACAAAAAGACACCGAATTTGAGATGAGCAAGGAATGTATGGAAGCATATGACAAACTCAAGGTAGCATTGACACAAGCCCCTATTGTACGAGGACCCAATTGGACTCAACCCTTTGAAATCATGTGTGATGCTTCGAATTATGCGATAGGAGCCGCGTTAGCACAACGCGAGGGTAAGACTCCCTATGTCATAGCTTATGCTTCCAAAACATTAGACGGAGCCCAATCCAACTACACTACTACCGAAAAGGAACTCCTAGCTATTGTTTTTGCTTTGGACAAGTTCCGAGCCTATCTTCTTGGTTCCAAGGTAGTAGTGTACTCGGATCACGCGGCACTAAAATACTTGTTGGCAAAAAAGGAATCAAAACCGAGATTAATTCGTTGGGTGCTCTTATTACAAGAATTTGACTTGGAAATCAAAGATAGGAGCGGTTCCCAAAACCTAGTGGCGGACCATTTAAGTCGCCTCGAACACACAAACGGCGACACCACTCCTATCAATGATTCCTTTCCTTTAGATGCCTTGCATGCAATCTCGGAAGTGGTTCCTTGGTATGCCCTAATAGCAAACTATTTGGTTTCACGCACTTTCCCTCCCAATCTCAACAAACACCAAAAGGATAAGCTGAAAAGCGAATCCAAATACTATATTTGGGATGATCCCTATTTGTGGAGGTGTGGAGCGGACCAAATAGTGCGCCGGTGCATACCTCAAACCGAATTCCAAGCAATCTTGGACGCTTGCCATGCTTCCGAAGGAGGTGGTCACTACGGACCCCAAAGAACGGCAAGAAAAATCCTTGATTGCGGATTTTGGTGGCCAACTCTTCTCAAAGATGCTTCTCTCTATTGCAAATCTTGTCCCCAATGTATTAGGTTTGGAGATATTTCCAAGAAGGACGAAATTCCCCAACAAAATATGCTTTTTTGCGAAATCTTTGACGTATGGGGAATCGACTTCATGGGACCATTTCCAAGTTCCAATGGCTTTCTCTACATCTTGTTAGCCATCGATTATGTGTCAAAATGGGTTGAGGCAATCCCCACCCGAACGGATGACGCTAATGTTGTGTATTCTTTTGTGAGGAACAACATCATTTGTCGCTTTGGCGCCCCAAGAGCAATCATAAGTGACCAAGGATCCCACTTTTGCAACAAAAGAATAGATGGCCTCATGAGAAAATATGGCATCATCCACAAAGTCGCCACGGCTTACCACCCTCAGACAAACGGCCAAGCCGAAGTCTCTAACCGGGAAATCAAGCATGTGTTGGAAAGGATTGTAAAGCCGAATAGGAAAGATTGGAGCATCAAACTCCCCGATGCACTATGGGCCTATCGAACGGCTTACAAGACACCCATTGGCATGAGCCCCTTCCGGCTTGTATATGGCAAAGCATGTCACCTACCGGTAGAGATCGAACATAAAGCTTATTGGGCCGTAAAGAAGTGTAATATGAGCTTGGGTGGGGCCGGAGTAGAGAGAAAGCTTCAATTGGCGGAATTAGAATGTATGAGATTGGAAGCTTATGACAACTCTCGACTCTATAAGGAAAAGTTGAAAGCCATCCATGACAAGAACATTAGGAGAAGAGAATTCCAACCCGGTGACCTAGTCCTTCTCTACAATTCAAGGTTGAGATTACTACCCGGAAAGCTTAGATCAAGGTGGGATGGACCCTACCAAGTGGAGAAAGTAGAACCTTATGGAGTCTATCACTTGCGCCACCCATCAAGCCCGGACATCTTCAAGGTAAACGGGCACCGTCTCAAATTGTATCATGGCGAGCAAAGAAAGAACGCCAAGGAATTTGAAGTGTTCCTTGGTGCACGAAATTGTGATCTCCAGGCTCGAACAAATCCTGGTAATGGCTCCAAAGCTTGGTGCTCTGATCTCAATACATGATTGTCACAACTTCGATACAACTAACCAGCAAGTGCACTGGGTCGTCCAAGTAATACCTTACGTGAGTAAGGGTCGAATCCCACGGAGATTGTTGGTATGAAGCAAGCTATGGTCACCTTGTAAATCTCAGTCAGGCAGATATAAAGTGATAATGGTGTTTTCGAATATTGTATAATAAAATAGGGATAGAGATACTTATGTAAATCATTGGTAGGAATTTCAGATAAGCGAATGGAGATGCTTTTCGTTCCTCTGAACCTCTGCTTTCCTGCTATCTTCATCCAATCTGTCTTACTCCTTTCCATGGCTGGCTGTATGCAAGGGCATCACCGTTGTCAGTGGCTACATCCCCTCCTCTCAGTGAATAATATGCTCACGCACCCTGTCACGGCACGGCTATTCATCTGTCGGTTCTCGATCATGCTGGAATAGGATTCACCCTCCTTTTGCGTCTGTCACTAACACCCAGCACTCGCGAGTTTGAAGCTCGTCACAGTCATTCAATCATTGAATCCTACTCGGAATACCACAGACAAGGTTTAGACTTTCCGGATTCTCTTGAATGCCGCCATCATTCTAGCTTACGCCACGAAGATTCTGGTTAGGAGATCTAAGAGATACTCATTCTAGCGCAATTCATGTAGAACAGAAGTGTTTGTCAGGCACGCGTTCATAGGGGAGATGGTGATGAGCGTCACACATAATCATCACCTTCATCACGTTCTTGGGTGCGAATGGATATCTTAGAAGAGAAATAAGAAGAATTGAATAGAAAACAGTAGTACTTTGCATTAATCTTTGAGGAACAGCAGAGCTCCACACCTTAATCTATGGAGTGTAGAAACTCTACCGTATGAGAATACATAAGTGAAGGTTCAGGCATGGCCGAGATGGCCAGCCCCCAAAACGTGATCACAGGATCAAAATACAATCCAGGATGCCTAATACAATAGTAAGAGGTCCTATTTATAATAAACTAGCTACTAGGGTTTACATGAGTAAGTATTTGATGTATAAATCCACTTCCGGGGCCCACTTGGTGTGTGTTTGGGCTGAGCTTAAGTGTTGCACGTGCAGAGGCCAATTGTGGAGTTGAACGCCAGTTTTTGTGCCAGTTTGGGCGTTCAACTCTGGTTTTGGATCCTTTTCTGGCGCTGGACGCCAGATTTGGGTAGAAAGCTGGCGTTGAACGCCAGTTTACGTCGTCAATTCTTGGCCAAAGTATGGACTATTATATATTGCTGGAAAGCCCTGGATGTCTACTTTCCAACGCAATTGGAAGCGCGCCATTTCGAGTTCTGTAGCTCCAGAAAATCCACTTTGAGTGCAGGGAGGTCAGAATCCAACAGCATCAGTAGTCCTTTTTCAACCTCTGAATCTGATTTCTGCTCAAGTCCCTCAATTTCAGCCAGAAAATACCTGAAATCACAGAAAAACGCACAAACTCATAGTAAAGTCCAGAAATGTGAATTTAACACAAAATCTATTAAAAACATCCCTAAAAGTAACTAGATCCTACTAAAAACATACTAAAAACAATGTCAAAAAGCGTATAAATTATCCGCTCATCACAACACCAAACTTAAATTATTGCTTGTCCCCAAGCAACTGAAAATCAAATAGGATAAAAAGAAGAGAATATACTATAAATTCCAAACTATCAATGAAACATAGCTCCAATCAAATGAGCGGGACTTATAGCTTTTTGCCTCTTGAATAGTTTTGGCATCTCACTTTATCCATTGAGGTTCAGAATGATTGGCATCTATAGGAACTCAGAGTTCAGATAGTGTTATTGATTCTCCTAGTTCAGTATGATGATTCTTGAACACAGCTTCTTTATGAGTCTTGGCCGTGGCCCTAAGCACTTTGTTTTCCAGTATTACCACCGGATACATAAATGCCACAGACACATAATTGGGTGAACCTTTTCAGATTGTGACTCAGCTTTGCTAAAGTCCCCAATTAGAGGTGTCCAGGGTTCTTAAGCACACTCTTATTTTGCTTTGGACCTTGACTTTAACCGCTCAGTCTCAAGTTTTCACTTGACACCTACACGCCACAAGCACATGGTTAGGGACAGCTTGGTTTAGCCGCTTAGACCAGGATTTTATTCCTTTAGGCCCTCCTATCCACTGATGCTCAAAGCCTTGGGATCCTTTTTATTTGCCCTTGCCTTTTGGTTTTAAGGGTTATTGGCTTTTTCTGCTTGCTTTTTCTTTTTCTTTCTATATATTTTTTTTCTATTATTTTTTTTTCCGCCCCCTTTTTTTTTCTGCAAGCTTTGTTCTTTGCTGCTTTTTCTTGCTTCAAGAATCATTTTTATGATTTTTCAGATTATCAAATAACATGTCTCCTAGTCATCATTCTTTCAAGAGCCAACATATTTAACATTCTTAAACAACAACTTCAAAAGACATATGCACTGTTCAAGCATACATTCAGAAAACAAGAAGCATTGTCACCACATCAATATAATTAAACTAAGTTCAAGGATAAATTCGAAACTCATGTACTTCTTGTTCTTTTGAATTAAAACATTTTTCTTTTAAGAGAGGTGATGGATTCATAGGACATTCATATATTTAAGACAGAGTTACTAACTACTAATGATCATGTAGTGAAGACACAAACATAGATAGGCACATAACATAGAAAACGAAAAACAGAGAGAGTAAGAGCAAGGAATGAGTCCACCTTAGTGATGTCCTTGAGCTCTTCTATGTCTCTTCCTTGTCTTTGTTGCTCCTCCCTCATTGCCTTTTGATCTTCTCTTATTTCATGCAGCATGATGGAGTGCTCTTGATGTTCCACCCTTAGTTGCTTCCAATAATTTTGTGGAAGAAAATGTATCCCCTGAGGTATCTCAGGGATCTCTTGATTTGCAGTCAAATGTTCTACCACTGAGCTATAGACCCTTTGATGGAAGCTTTTGTCTTCTCTTTCCTTTTTCTAGAGGTTTCTCTGGCCTTAGGTGCCATTAATGGTTATGGAAAAAACAAAAAAGCTATGCTTTTACCACACCAAACTTAGAATGTTGCTCGCCCTCGAGCAAAAGAAGAAAGAATAGAAGAATAAGAAGAAGATATGGAGGAGATGGATGGGAATGTGTATTCGGCCATATGGGTGGGAGTGGGTGGGAGAGAGATGTTGAATTTTGAAGGTAGTGGGTGTATGGATATGAGTGGTAAATGGAAAGTAGAAGGGGTGAGTGTTTATTGGGAATAGAGGATGATTGAGAAGAGAGAAGAGAGTGAGTGGAGGTAGGGGATCCTGTGAGGTCCACAGATCCTGAGATGATCCTGTGGTTTCCACAGATCCTGAGGTGTCAAGGCATTTACATCCCTGCACCAATTTAGGCATGCAAAATGCCCTTGCACACAACTCTGGGCGTTCAGCGCCAGGTTGGTGCCCATTTTGGGCGTTCAACGCCCCTTTGCTGCCATTTCTGGCGTTGAACGCCAGAACCATGCTTATTCTGGGCGTTCAGCACCAGGATGCTCCCATTCTGGGCGTTCAGCGCCAGAACTATGCTCTGTTCTGGCGTTTGAACGCCAGACAGATGCTCCTCCAGGGTGTGATTTTCTCTTCTGCTGTTTTTGATTCCGTTTTTGATTTTTTTGTTTATTTTGTGACTCCACATGATCATGAACCTAAGAAAACATGAAAGACAATAAAAATAAGAATTAGATAAACATTGGGTTGCCTCCCAACAAGCGCTTCTTTAATGTCAATAGCTTGACAGTGGGCTCTCATGGAGCCTCACAGATGTGCAGAGCTTTGTTGAAACTCTCCAACACCAAACTTAGAGTTTGGATATGGGAGTTCAACACCAAACTTAGAGTTTGATTGTGGCCTCCCAACACCAAACTTAGAGTTTGACTGTGGGGGCTCTGGTTGACTCTGCTTTGAGAGAAGCTTTTCAAGCTTCCTCTCCATAGTTGCAGAGGGAGATCCTTGAGTTTTGAATACAAGGGAGTTCTCATTCCATTGAAGGACTATTTCACCTCTGTCAACATCAATCACAGCTCTTGCTGTGGCCAGGAAAGGTCTTCCTAGGATGATGGATTCATCCTCTTCCTTTCCAGTATCCAGGACTATGAAATCAGCAGGGATGTAAAGGCCCTCAACTTTTACCAATACATCTTCTACGTGTCCATAAGCCTGTCTTCTTGAGCTGTCTGCCATCTCTAGTGAGATTTTAGCAGCTTGCACCCCATAGATTCCCAGTTTCTCTATTACAGAGAGGGGCATGAGGTTTATTCCTGAACCAAGGTCACCCAGAGCCTTAAAGATCATGGTGCCTATGGTACAGGGTATTATGAACTTTCCAGGATCCTGTCTCTTCTGAGGCAATGTCAGTTGATCCAGATCACTTAGTTCATTGATGAACAAGGGAGGTTCAACTTCCCAAGCATCAATGCCAAACAATTTGGCATTCAGCTTCATGATTGCACCAAGAAACTTGGCAGTTTGCTCTTCAGTGACATCCTCATTCTCTTCAGAAGAGGAATACTCATCAGAGCTCATGAAGGGCATAAGGAGGTTCAATGGAAGCTCTATAGTCTCTAGATGAGCCTCAGAGTCCTTTGGTTCCTCAGAGGGAAGCTCCTTATTGACCACTGGAAGTCCCAGGAGGTCTTCCTCCTTGGGATTCACGTCCTCTCCTCTCCTCACAGGTTCGGCCATGGCGCTTATGTCAATGGCCTTGCACTCTCCTTTTGGGTTCTCTTCTGTATTGCTTGGGAGAGTACTAGGAGGGATTTCAGTGATCCTTTTACTCAGCTGGCCCACTTGTGCTTCCAAATTTCTAATGGAAGACCTTGTTTCATTCATGAAACTTACAGTGGCCTTAGATAGATCAGAGACTAGATTTACTAAATTAGAAGCATTTTGTTCAGAGTTCTCTGTCTGTTGCTGAGTTGATGATGGAAAAGGTTTGCTATTGCTAAACCTGTTTCTTCCACCATTGTTAAAGCCTTGTTGAGGCTTCTGATCCTTCCATGAGAAATTTGGATGATTTCTCCATGTTGAGTTATAGGTGTTTCCATAAGGTTCACCTAAGTAATTTACCTCTGCTATTGCAGGGTTCTCAGGATCATAGGCTTCTTCTTCAGAAGATGCCTCTTGAGTACTGTTGGATGCAGCTTGCATTCCATGCAGACTCTGAGAAATCATATTGACTTGCTGAGTCAATATTTTGTTCTGAGCCAATATGGCATTCAGAGTATCAACCTCAAGAACTCCCTTCTTCATAGGCATCCCATTACTCACAGGATTCCTTTCAGAAGTGTACATGAACTGGTTATTAGCAACCATGTCAATGAGTTCTTGAGCTTCTGCAGGCGTTTTCTTTAGGTGAATGGATCCACCTGCAGAAGTGTCCAGTGACATCTTTGATAGCTCAGATAAACCATCATAGAATATATCCAGGATGGTCCATTCTGAAAGCATGTCAGAAGGACACTTTTTGGTCAACTGTTTGTATCTTTCCCAAGCTTCATAGAGGGATTCACCTTCTTTCTGTCTGAAGTTTTGAACATCAGCTCTAAGCTTGCTCAGCTTTTGAGGAGGAAAGTACTTGGCTAAGAAAGCCGTGACCAGCTTATCCCAAGAGTTCAGGCTGTCTTTGGGTTGAGAATCCAACCATAATCTAGCTCTGTCTCTTACAGCAAAAGGGAAAAGCATGAGCCTGTAGACTTCAGGATCTACTCCATTAGTCTTAACAGTATCACATATCTGCAAGAATTCAGTTAAGAACTGAAAAGGATCTTCAGATGGAAGTCCATGAAACTTGCAGTTCTGTTGCATCAGAGAAACTAATTGAGGTTTCAGCTCAAAATTGTTTGCTCCAATGGCAGGAATGGAGATGCTTCTTCCATGTAAATTGGAATTAGGTGCAGTAAAGTCACCAAGCATCTTCCTTATATTATTATTATTTTCGGCTGCCATCTCCTTTTCCTGTTCGAAAATTTCTGAAAGGTTATCTCTGGATTGTTGTATTTTAGCTTCTCTTAATTTTCTCTTCAGAGTCCTTTCAGGTTCTGGATCTGCTTCCACAAGAATGTTCTTATCCTTGCTCCTGCTCATATGACAAGGAAGAATGGCCAGAAAAATGATAATAATAATAGAGATCCTTTATACCACAGTATAGGGATCCCTTTGTAAGTAGAAGAAGAGGGGGAGATAAAGGATGTGATGTAAAGGAAGAAACACAACTGTGAGGATTGGAATGTGAGATGAGATGTTAGGATATGAATGAATAAATAGAATGAGATGGGAGAGAAGGAGGGAATTTTCGAAATTTATTTTTGAAAAGGAGTTAGTGATTTTTGAAAATAATTTTTTGAAAAAGTTTAGTATTTTTTCGAATTTTTTTTTTTTTTGAAATTAAAAATAAAAATAAGATTAATTAGTTAATAAAAAAGAAATTTTTGAAAAAGGGGGAAGATATTTTCGAAAATTGAGAGGGAGAATTAGTTAGGTGGTTTTGAAAAAGTTAAGAAACAAACAAAAAGTTTGTTAGTTAGTTGAAACAAATTTTGAAAACCAATTTTGAAAAGATAAGTAGTTAGGAGGTTAGGAAAGATATTTTGAAAAGATATTTTTGAAAAAGATAAGATAAGAAGATATTTTTGAAAAGATATGATAGAAATTAGTTTTGAAAAAGATTTGATTTTTTAAAATCTCAATTAATGACTTGATTCATAAGAAATCACAAGATATGATTCTAGAACTTAAAGTTTGAATCTTTCTTAACAAGCAAGTAACAAACTTCAAATTTTTGAATCAAAACATTAATTGATTATGTTATTTTCGAAAATTTGATATAAAAATAAGAAAAAGATTTGATTTTAAAAGTCACAATTAATGACTTGATTCATAAGAAATCACAAGATATGATTCTAGAACTTAAAGTTTGAATCTTTCTTAACAAGCAAGTAACAAACTTCAAATTTTTGAATCAAAACATTAATTGATTATGTTATTTTCGAAAATTATGATATAAAATAAGAAAAAGGTTTTTGAAAATTATTTTTTTTGGAATTTTCGAAAATAACCATGAATTTTGAAAAAGATTTGATTTTTAAAAAAGATTTTGAAAAAGATAAGATTTTCAATTTGAAAATTTGATTTGACTCATGAAAAACAATTTGATTTTAAAAATTTTTGAAAAAGTCAATCCAAATTTTCGAATTTGATGAGAGAAAAAGGGAAAGATATTTTTTTATTTTTGAAATTTTTATGAAAACATGAAAATTATGCAATGCATGAAATTTTTAGATCAAAACAATGAATGCATGCAAGAATGCTATGAATGTCAAGATGAACACCAAGAACACTTTGAATGTCATGATGAACATCAAGAACATATTTTTGAAAAATTTTTAATGCAAAGAAAACATGCAAGACACCAAACTTAGAATTCTTTAATGCTTACGCACTAAGAATTCAAGAATGCATATGATAAACATGAAAAGACACAAAGCAAAAAATCATCAAGATCAAATAAGAAGACTTACCAAGAACAACTTGAAGATCATGAAGAACACTATGAATGCATGAAATTTTCGAAAAAATGCAAGATGCATATGCAAGTGACACCAAACTTATGATATGACTCAAGACTCAAACAAGAAACAGAAAATATTTTTGATTTTTATGATTTTCTAATTTTTTTGGATTTTTATTTATATTTTTCGAAAATTTAAAAGAAAAAAATAAGGATTCCAAAATTTTTAATATGAATTCCAGGAATCTTGCCATGTTAGTCTAAAGCTTCAGTCCAGGAATTAGACATGGCTCACTAGCCAGCCAAGCTTTCAATGAAAGCTCCAGTCCAAAACACTAGACATGGCCAATGGCCAGCCAAGCTTTAGTCTTTAACACGAGAGTATATTGCTCTTTATAACAAATTGCAAGCCTCAGTCCAAATAAATTTAGACATGGCTTTACAGCCAGCCAGGCTTCAACATGCTTCATGAAACACTAGAATTCATTCTTAAAAATTTGGAATAAAAATTTTTTTGAAAACATTTTTATTTTTTTTTTTTCGAAAATCATTTTGAAAAAGAAAGCAATGAATTCATAGTCCTCAATCAAAATCCTGGGAGTTAGACATGGCTTAATAGCCAGCCAAGCTAAAACATGTTATATGAAACACCAGAATTCATTCTTAAAAATTTTGAAGAAAAATATATTTTTGAAAACAAATTTTTTTTTTTTTTCGAAAACAAAAGAAGAGTTTTTGAAAAATTTTTGAAAACTTTTTGAAAAGAAAACGAAAAGAAAGTTACCCAATCTGAGCAACAAGATGAACCGTCAGTTGTCCAAACACGAACAATCCCCGGCAATGGCGCCAAAAACTTGGTGCACGAAATTGTGATCTCCAGGCTCGAACAAATCCTGGTAATGGCTCCAAAGCTTGGTGCTCTGATCTCAATACATGATTGTCACAACTTCGATACAACTAACCAGCAAGTGCACTGGGTCGTCCAAGTAATACCTTACGTGAGTAAGGGTCGAATCCCACGGAGATTGTTGGTATGAAGCAAGCTATGGTCACCTTGTAAATCTCAGTCAGGCAGATATAAAGTGATAATGGTGTTTTCGAATATTGTATAATAAAATAGGGATAGAGATACTTATGTAAATCATTGGTAGGAATTTCAGATAAGCGAATGGAGATGCTTGTCGTTCCTCTGAACCTCTGCTTTCCTGCTATCTTCATCCAATCTGTCTTACTCCTTTCCATGGCTGGCTGTATGCAAGGGCATCACCGTTGTCAGTGGCTACATCCCCTCCTCTCAGTGAATAATATGCTCACGCACCCTGTCACGGCACGGCTATTCATCTGTCGGTTCTCGATCATGCTGGAATAGGATTCACCCTCCTTTTGCGTCTGTCACTAACGCCCAGCACTCGCGAGTTTGAAGCTCGTCACAGTCATTCAATCATTGAATCCTACTCGGAATACCACAGACAAGGTTTAGACTTTCCGGATTCTCTTGAATGCCGCCATCATTCTAGCTTACACCACGAAGATTCTGGTTAGGAGATCTAAGAGATACTCATTCTAGCTCAATTCATGTAGAACAGAAGTGTTTGTCAGGCACGCGTTCATAGGGGAGATGGTGATGAGCGTCACACATAATCATCACCTTCATCACGTTCTTGGGTGCGAATGGATATCTTAGAAGAGAAATAAGAAGAATTGAATAGAAAACAGTAGTACTTTGCATTAATCTTTGAGGAACAGCAGAGCTCCACACCTTAATCTATGGAGTGTAGAAACTCTACCGTATGAGAATACATAAGTGAAGGTTCAGGCATGGCCGAGATGGCCAGCCCCCAAAACGTGATCACAGGATCAAAATACAATCCAGGATGCCTAATACAATAGTAAGAGGTCCTATTTATAATAAACTAGCTACTAGGGTTTACATGAGTAAGTATTTGATGTATAAATCCACTTCCGGGGCCCACTTGGTGTGTGTTTGGGCTGAGCTTAAGTGTTGCACGTGCAGAGGCCAATTGTGGAGTTGAACGCCAGTTTTTGTGCCAGTTTGGGCGTTCAACTCTGGTTTTGGATCCTTTTCTGGCGCTGGACGCCAGATTTGGGTAGAAAGCTGGCGTTGAACGCCAGTTTACATCGTCAATTCTTGGCCAAAGTATGGACTATTATATATTTCTGGAAAGCCCTGGATGTCTACTTTCCAACGCAATTGGAAGTGCGCCATTTCGAGTTCTGTAGCTCCAGAAAATCCACTTTGAGTGCAGGGAGGTCAGAATCCAACAGCATCAGTAGTCCTTTTTCAACCTCTGAATCTGATTTATGCTCAAGTCCCTCAATTTCAGCCAGAAAATACCTGATATCACAGAAAAACACACAAACTCATAGTAAAGTCTAGAAATGTGAATTTAACACAAAATCTATTAAAAACATCCCTAAAAGTAACTAGATCCTACTAAAAACATACTAAAAACAATGTCAAAAAGCGTATAAATTATCCGCTCATCATTCCTCTTGAGGGATGCAACTCTTGAATAAACACTATAAGCTGCTGAAAGTCCAACTTAAGGACATTAAACAAAAGTGCTAGGTGGGAGACACCCCACCATGGTAAGATCTTCCTTTGAGACTTGTACATAGACACTTGACTTCATGTTTGTTAGTTAGATTTTAATGACAACTCCCCTTCATTTTGATTGACTTCATTTGCTATAGTGCTTAAGTGGCTGTATGGAAAAGGGGGGTTTGAAATGTTGAAAATGGTGTAACCACTTGCAAATTTAGAAAAATCCCGCCACTCTGCGCGTGCGCGCACATGGCGCGTCCGCGCACATGAGCAAAATCCACCAATCGACGCGCAAGCGCATGGCGCGCGTCCGCGCCGATTGCTTTGCTGCCCCCCTAGTACATTCTACAGAGAGTTAAGCCTCTCTCATGCTTACACTAAGCCACCAGCCCAACACCATTGCCGCGTGCGCGCCACCGCCGCGCACGCGCCCTTTCACTCTGCACTCCTCTCTGGGCCATTTCACAGAGAGTTGAGCCCCCTCCAGGCCCCTCTCATACCTGGGGCACAACCACGAGGACGCGCGCGCGCACTGTGCGCGCGCGCGCCAAAACGCGCTGCAGCCATCTCTGGTACTTCTTCCAGAGAGTTAGGCCACCCCTATGCCTCTCCTGTGCCCCCAGCCCAAGCGCATGGGCGCGCACGCGACCTGCGCGCGCGCACGCCCCTAGCCCACCTCGTCCCCTGCGCGAGCGCGCACCGCGCGCGCACGCGCCGGTGATCGACGCCTTAAAAAAAAATAATAATAATAAAAGGGACACACTCACCCCTTCATTCCCATTCCACTTCTCTTTTTCTTCCACAACCTTCTCCATCTCACAAGGTATTATACTAAGCTCCCTCTTAGTCCATTAATCTCTTGTAGCTCTTACTCATTTTAGTTGCACCATCATTTAGGTAGGCTTCCTTCTTCTTTTATTTCTCTCTTCCTCCCCTCTCTAGTTACTCCCTTCTTTCTTCTTTGTTCTTCATAAGCACTTAGGTCTCAACCTCACTTACATGAATAGATGAATGGTGTTGCTTAATTTTCTTGCAATCAATATGCACCTTAATCCTTAATAATGGATTGTGGAAAGCTACATTGCTCTCATTTTCACACAATCACATACTACTTGAAGGATGCACACCAAGTGTTCGATGAAAGGCATACTTGAATTTTGGACTCATTGTGACTACCTTGCCGCTCACCAATCACTTTGGAGTGCATCCCCACTTTCCACAAACCATTCTTTCCATTCTCTTGGCTTGCCTCCCATTTATGGTCCCTAAGGGTGTATGCTTCTCATGCCTCTTCCTTGCATGCTTAAACTACCCTTGCACCACATGGAATTATTTGCCTTGCGCTTCACACATTATCCTAGTACATGTTGCAGCTGTCATGTAACTAAGATACCCATATTCTATGGCATAACTTTTCATTACATCGAACTCATGTATCTCCACTTCTTTGGGTTTGATATTTTCCTTTCTTGCTTTTACAGGATGGTCATCAAAAAGGACAACGGGAAAGGCCCCAAGAAGCCGGCCTCCATTAGAGCGCGTCAAGAACTAACGGCCAAGCCCCTCCTAAAGAAGACTAAGGGCTCCGTTGACGTTCTAGAGAAGGACAACCCTCCTAAGGATTCAAACAAGTTTCCCAACCGTTACTGCGAACTTGTTTACTCCAGAATGATTGAAAGGAATTACCATCCGGAACCCCTCCTAGTCTTACCGGCTCACCTCAGTCCGATTGTGATGCCACATATTGACCGGAGGCAATGGAGGTTCCTCTTGAGGCAACCAACGGAGGCCAATCTCTCATGGGTGGTGGAATTCTACTCCAACTTCCACTCACCCCATCTCACATCAATATTTGTGCGCCGGAAACAAGTGTCGGTCACCGTGGAAACCATCCGAGAAGTCCTTGGGATTGCACCGTCAACGGATGCGTATGACGCCTACCAAGAAGTCTTGGCTGCATGCGTTGACCGCACATTCGATTGGAGCGCGATCCTCCGCGTCATTGCTTTACCCGACGCATTTTGGATTCGGGGAACCATAAAGCGAAGACCCAAGGGTCTAGATGTCCGCCACCTCACTCAAGAAGCTACGGCATGGGCCCAAATTCTAGCTCACTACGTGCTCCCAAGCACACATGGGTCATCCATCACCGCCGAGCTTGCCTTATTGATATGGTGCATCTTGACCGAGAAACCGATCGACGTTCCGCATGCCATCCGCCAATCCATGGGGCGCATTCATGCCAAGGGAAATATACCATTCCCCGCTTTAGTGACGGCATTAGTTGCGAAAGCTGGTGTCAACCGGGAGACTAAAGATAGGCGAACCTTAATACCGGTCGAGGGTGATATCATTCCGACCAAGAGATGCCTCAAGCCCCCGGAAGTCACCATGGACATTGCACTGCCCACACCAACTGGCCACGCCACCACTTCATCTACATCACAAACACCAGCCGCCCAACGCCTTGAAGACCTTCACAACAAATTAGACCGCTATGAGAGGCGTAACCAACGCCGCTATGCTCATGTGAAGAGGCTTCTAAGCGTAATCACCCCACCTATGGAAGAACCCAATATCTCCACCTCCACCGCAACTTCAAGCGAAGATAGCAATGGCATTGGAGATGTGGCACACTCGGCCGAGTGCGCCTAATCTCTAGCACGGAGGACCGTGCTAAGTTTTAAGTGTGGGGAGGTCGGCCGACCGATCTCCATAGGTAACATCTGAATAAATCTGAATAAATTAGAATAGGTTGCATGATTAGGTTTTAGTAGGCATAAGTCTGCTTGGTTGGAACAATGAAATTCTCTCTTAGGAAACCAATATTTTGGGGCAACCATGGCATTGCAAATTTTAAATGCTTTGATGCAAAAGTTGCATGAAGAATTATATTTTGGAACATGGTTTTGAGTTAAGAACACAAGCTTGTGAGATTTGAGCCTAATGGTGTGGTTACATCTTATAACCACTTATTTTTCCTTCTTGTGTGCAGTATTCTCTCTCTATGATTGTGATCTTTGATTTGTTTGATTCTTTATGTCCATTATTTGGTGCATTCATGCATTTATATGATTGAGGCCATCATTTCATTAGCTCACTCACCCAAACGGCCGTACCTTCTATCTTCCTTTGTTAGCCAAACTTGAGCCTACGATTAACCCACTTTGTTCTTAATTTAGCACATTACAAGCCTTAAAAGCGGAAAACAATAAAAGTCCTTATTTGGATCTTTGATTAGCTTAGGCTAGTGTGTGTGAATATCATTCAAGTGTGGGAACCTTGGGACGTTGGGTGAATAGAAGGGTATTTTGTATTATTATTGGAATATTGGGAATTGGGTACATACTCATGAAGTGATCAAATGTAAAACCTTGTGCATTGACGCTCTTGTATATATAAAAAAAAAATTGAGAAAAACAAAAGAACAAAAGAAAAAAAAAAGAACAATATGGAAAAGAAAAAGAAAAAAAATGGAAATAGAAAAAGAAAAAAAAACAAAGAGAAAAAATATATATATAATGCATAAGGGACAAAATGCCCCAAAGTGAAGCTCAAGAGGAATCAATGCATAAGTATTGTGAAACGGAAAGAAAATGCATGAGTATGTAGAAAAGTGAGGAATGGGTAGTTAGGCTAGTATTTAATTGTAGGGTTAGGTGGGAAAGTTTAAGTTAATCAAAGATTCAAATCCTAAAGTCCACTGGCCATATATGACCCTACCTTGACCCTAACCCCATTACAACCTAAGGAAAAGACCTCATGATAATTGTATGCGTGCATTGAATAATTGTTGATTGTTAGATGAAAAACAGTTCTTGGAAAGCATGATTAGGGGAGAATTGAGAGAATAAACCCCAAACACCGAGTGATTAGAGTGCAAACACTTCCGCCGAGGGTTCGATGCTCAATCCTTTGATTCCCGGCTCTCGCGAGCATTCCTCATGCAAGGTTGCACATATTGCATTTGATGCTTAGAAAGTGGCAAGTCCTATGCTTTGACCACCATCATGTCCCATGTGCTCGCACATGTCCTAAGAAGGCTAATTTGTTCCCAACCAAGAGGATAGTAGCACTAGTCATAGTTGCATGCATATAAGTAGGTTACACTTCATGAGTCTTATACTTTTGCGATCCCTCAGTCTTCTGTGTTTCTTTGTATTTCTCTAAGCATGAGGACATGCTAGAATCTAAGTGTGGGGAGGTTGACAAACCCCAATTTGAGGATTTATCTTGTGATGATTTCAGGGGTTTTATCAATGATTCCACACACTTTCCATATGAAAATACAAGATTTTGCATTCCTTCCCTAGTTTTGCCTCATGAATGAAAACATGCCTGTTTTGCACTAAAATAGATACATCTCTAATCTTCTCTTGATGCCATTCGATGTCGTGACTTGTGTGTTAAGTGGTTTCAGGATATAGAATAGGAATGGACCGAAAGAGAGAAGGAAGATGGGTACGAAGAAAGGAAGCATGAGGATTAAGCCTTGGGAATTTCCGCATAGGCGCGTGCGCGCACCTGGCGCGCCCGCGCGGATACGGCTACGTGGAGCCGAAGCCAAGAGCCGGCTTGAGAAGCGGCTAAGCCAGGATCTTCATGGGCGCGCACGCGTACATCACGCCTCCGCGCACATTGCAAGACGTCTCAACGGCGCGTGCGCGTGCCTTGCGCGTGCGCGCCGATTTACGAATATGATTTTTTAAGAAGTCACGTGACTTAGGCGTGGAGGCAGTTAAGGATTCCACTCTTAGAGAAGCACCTTGGCGGGAAAAGCTTAAGAAGACCAAAGGAACAAGGGTTAAGGACACTTTTAGTTCATTTCTTCTAGATCTAGATATTTTCCCTTTTTTTTGGAGAGAGGAGAGAGTTAGTTACATTTTTTGGGAGAAGAAGAGGGAGATTCCAAGCTTCACTAGGGTTCATCCTCTTCTAATTTCTGAATTTTCAATGACTTTTTGGTGAGATCCACTACAATTCTCATTCCACTTTGTTCATGTCATAGATTTTCTTCTCCAATTTCAAGTAGTAGATACAATTGATCAATTCTCATAGATCTAGAATTCAACTTTGTAATTTTGGATTTCATCTCTATTTTGGATTTTCATTGCTACTCTTTGAGACTTGTTGTTAGATCTTTGTGTTGCAATACTTTCAATTTGACTTTTCTTCTCATTTTACTATGCCTTTCCTTCTTGCTCATCACATGTTTGATAAAATGACAACACTAGCTATGGAGTAGAATTCTCACACTTGGCATATGGTTTGGTCTTTGGAAGAAGTTGAATAGTGTATCAATAGTTGATTTGGAATTAGGGATTGCTAGTTGGCTTGGAGTGCACTAAAGCTAGATTCCCATAAGGTGAAGCTAGGACTTGTGACTCAAGTTAATTACTTTCATTTGACCTTCCTCTATACCTAGGGGATAACTAAATGGAGCAAGGCCTAATTGTTGTCAACATTGAATGGACTATAAGGATAGGATTTCCAACGCCAACCCTAAGCCAAGTCTTTTGATAATTGATTGTTTGTTTCTCATTGCTTTGCTAAAACCTTCAAAGAATTCCAACAAAGTTTACTAAATCAATAAGAAGCACACTTTGGCAATTCCAAGGGAGAACGACTCGGGAGACTAGTACTCTCGGATATAGATTGTAGATTTGTTTGATGAAGGATTTGCGTCGGTTTAGACTATACTACGACTGATCAATTGATAATTTCTATACCGGCAAAAAATCTATTTGTCACGTATGGAGATGCATTCATTCCTCTGAACCTCTGCTTTCCTGCTGTCTTCATCCAATCCGTCTTACTCCTTTCTATGGCTGGCTTTGTGTAAGGATGTCACCGGTGCCAATGGCTACTTTCAATCCTCTCGAGAAAATGGTCCAAATGCTCTGTCACAGCACGGCTAATCGTCTAGAGGCATCACCCTTGTCGTTGGTTGCATCCTATTCCTCTCTATGAAAATGGTCCGATGCGCTGTCACTGCATGGCTAATCATCTTGGAGGTTCTCGATCATACTGGAATAGAATTTACTATCCTTTTGCGTCTGTCACTACGCCCAGCACTCGCGAGTTTGGAGTTCGTCACAGTCATTCAATCCCAGAGTCCTACTCGGAATACCACGGACAAGGTTTAGACTTTCCGAACTCTCATGAATGCCGCCATCAATCTAGCTTATACCACGAAGATTCTGATTAAGAGATCTAAGAGATACTCATTCAATCTAATGTAGAACGGAAGTGGTTGTCAAGCACGCGTTCATAGGGAATGATGATGATTGTCACGTTCATCACATTCAGGTTGAAGTGCAAATGAATATCTTAGAAGCGAAATAAGATGAATTGAATAGAAAACAGTAGTACTTTGCATTAATCTTTGAGGAACAGCAGAGCTCCACACCTTAATCTATGGAGTGCAGAAACTCTACCGTTGAAAATACATAAGTAATGAAGGTCCAGACATGGCCGAATGGCCAGCCCCCAAACATGATCAATAGATCAAAAGATAATCCAAAGATGTCTAATACAATAGTAAAAGGTCCTATTTATAATAAACTAGCTACTAGGGTTTACAGAAGTAAGTAATTGATGCATAAATCCACTTTCGAGGCCCACTTGGTGTGTGCTTGGGCTGAGCTTGAAGTCTACACGTGGAGAGGTCATTCTTGGAGTTGAACGCCAGCTTTTGTGCCAGTTTGGGTGTTGAACTCCACTTTGCAACTTGTTTCTGGCGCTGGACGCCAGAATTGGGCAGAGAGCTGGCGTTGAACGCCAGTTTGCGTCATCTAAACTTGGGAAAAGTATAGACTATTATATATTTCTGGAAAGCCCTGGATGTCTACTTTCCAACGCAATTGGAAGCGGGCCATTTTGAGTTCTGTAACTCCAGAAAATCCATTTTGAGTGTAGGGAGGTCAGAATCCAACAGCATCAGCAATCCTTCTTCAACCTCTGAATCTGATTTTTGCTCAAGTCCCTCAATTTCAGCCAGAAAATACCTGAAATCACAGAAAAACACACAAACTCATAGTAAAGTCCAGAAATGTGAATTTAACATAAAAACTAATGAAAACATCCCTAAAAGTAACTAGATTCTACTAAAAATATACTAAAAACAATGCCAAAAAGCGTATAAATTATCCGCTCATCACAACACCAAACTTAAATTATTGCTTGTCCCCAAGCAACTGAAAATCAAATAGGATAAAAAGAAGAGAATATACTATAAATTCCAAACTATCAATGAAACATAGCTCCAATCAGATGAGCGGGACTTGTAGCTTTTTGCCTCTTGAATAGTTTTGGCATCTCACTTTATCCATTAAAGTTCAGAATGATTGGCTTCTATAGGAACTCAGAGTTTAGATAGTGTTATTGACTCTCCTAGTTCAGTATGATGATTCTTGAACACAGCTATTTTATGAGTCTTAGCCGTGGCCCTAAGCACTTTGTTTTCCAGTATTACCACCGGATACATAAATGCCACAGACATATAATTGGGTGAACCTTTTCAGATTGTGACTCAGCTTTGCTAAAGTCCCCAATTAGAGGTGTCCAGGATTCTTAAGCACACTCTTTTTTTACTTTGGACCTTGACTTTAACCGCTCAGTCTCAAGTTTTCACTTGACACCTACACGCCACAAGCACATGGTTAGGGACAGCTCGGTTTAGCTGCTTAGACCAGGATTTTTTTCCTTTAGGCCCTCCTATCCACTGATGCTCAAAGCCTTGGGATCCTTTTTATTTGCCCTTGCCTTTTGGTTTTAAGAGCTTTTGGCTTTTTCTGCTTGCTTTTTTTTTTATTTTTTTCGCCTATTTTAAATTTTTTTTCTGCAAGCTTTGTTCTTTGCTGCTTTTTCTTGCTTCAAGAATCATTTTTATGATTTTTCAGATTATCAAATAACATTTCTCCTAGTCATCTTTCTTTCAAGAGCCAACATATTTAACATTCTTAAACAACAACTTCAAAAGACATATGCACTGTTCAAGCATACATTTAGAAAACAAGAAGCATTGTCACCACATCAATATAATTAAACTAAGTTCAAGGATAAATTCAAAACTCATGTACTTCTTGTTCTTTTGAATTAAAACATTTTTCATTTAAGAGAGGTGACGGATTCATAGGACATTCATAACTTTAAGACAAAGTTACTAACTACTAATGATCATGTAATGAAGACACAAACATAGATAAGCACTTAACATAGAGAAAACAAAAAACAGAGAAAGTAAGAACAAGGAATGAGTCCACCTTAGTGATGGTGGCGTTTCCTTCTTGAGGAACCAATGATGTCCTTGAGCTCTTCTATGTCTCTTCCTTGTCTTTGTTGCTCCTCCCTCATTGCTTTTTGATCTTCTCTTATTTCATGAAGGATGATGAAGTGCTCTTGATGTTCCACCCTTAGTTGTCCCATGTTGGAACTTAATTCTCCTAGGGAGGTGTTAATTTGCTCCCAATAGTTTTGTGGAGGAAAATGCATATGAGGCATCTCCGGGATCTCATGGTGATGAACTTCCTGCGCCTCTTGAGCTCCATGAATGGGCTCTCTTACTTGCTCCATCTTTTTCTTAGTGATGGGCTTCTCTTCCTCAATGTGAATGTCTCCTTCTATGGAAGCTCCAGCTGAGTAACATAGATGGCAGATAAGATGAGGAAAAGCTAGCCTTGCCCCAGGAGAGGGCTTTTCGGCTATTTTGTAGAGTTCAAGGGAGATGACTTCATGAACCTCTACTTCTTCTCCAATCATGATGCTATGGATCATGATGGCCCGATCCATAGTAACTTCAGATCGGTTGCTAGTGGGGATGATGGAGCGTTGGATGAACTCCAACCATCCTCTAGCCACAGGCTTGAGGTCCAATCTTCTTAGTTGAACCGGCTTGCCTTTGGAGTCAATCTTCCATTGAGCTCCTTCCACACATATGTCCATGAGGACTTGGTCCAACCTTTGATTAAAGTTGACCCTTCTAGTGTAGGGGCGTTCATCTCCTTGCATCATAGGCAAGTTAAACGCCAACCTCACATTTTCCGGACTAAAATCCAAGTATTTCCCCCGAACCATTGTAACATAGTTCTTTGGATCCGGGTTCTTACTTTGATCATGGTTCTTGGTGATCCATGCATTGGCATAGAACTCTTGAACCATTAGGATGCCGACTTGTTGGATGGGATTTGTTAGAACTTCCCAACCTCTTCTTTGAATTTCATGTCGGATCTCCGGATACTCATTTCTTTTGAGTTTGAAAGGGACCTCGGGGATCACCTTCTTCTTGGCCACAACATCATAGAAGTGGTCTTGATGAGCTTTGGAGATGAATCTTTCCATCTCCCATGACTCAGAGGTGGAAGTTTTTGTCTTCCCTTTTCCTTTTCTAGAGGATTCTCCGGTCTTAGGTGCCATCAATGGTAATGGAAAAACAAAAAGCTTATGCTTTTACCACACCAAACTTAGAATATTGCTCGCCCTCGAGCAAGAAAATAAAGAATTAGATGAAGAAGAAGAAGAAAAGATGGAGAAGAGGGGGGAGGTGTGTTTCAGCCAAGAAGAGAAGAGAGGGTTGTGTTGTGTGAAAATGAGGAAGAATGGAAGGCTTTATATAGGGAAGGGAGGGGGGTTAAGGTTCGGCCATATGGGTGGGTTTGGGTGGGAAATTGATTTGAATTTTGAAGGTAGGTGGAGTTTATTGGGTAGGTTTATGGGGAAGAGTGGGTGGAAGTGAGTGGTGAAGGGTTAATAGGGAAGAGAGATGGAGGTGATAGGTGAAGGGTTTTGAGGAAGAGTGTTTGTTGGGAATAGAGGATGATTGAGAAGAGAGAAGAGAGTGAGTGGAGGTAGGTGGGGATCCTGTGGGGTCCACAGATCCTGAGGTGTTCAAGGATTTACAACCTTACACCAAATTAGGCATGTAAAATGCCCTTGCACACAACTCTGGGCGTTCAGCGCCATGTTGGTGCCCATTTTGGGCGTTCAACGCCCATTTGTTGCCCATTTCTGGCGTTGAACGCCAGAACCATGCTTGTTCTGGGCGTTCAGCGCCAGCTCCTCTCCAGGGTGCAATTCTGGCGTTCAGCGCCCAGATGATGCCCATTTTGGGCGTTCAGCGCCCAGATACTGCCCATTTTGGGCGTTCAGTGCCCAGATACTTCCTATTTTGGGCGTTCAGCGCCAGAACCATGCTCTGTTCTGGCGTTGAACGCCAGGCAGGTGCTTCCTCCAGGATGTGATTTTTCTTCCGCTGTTTTTGATTCTGTTTCTAAATTTTTCATTTATTTTGTGACTCCACATGATCATGAACCTAAGAAAACATGAAAAACAAAAATAAAATTAGATAAATAAACATTGGGTTGCCTCCCAACAAGCGCTTCTTTAATGTCAATAGCTTGACAGTTGGCTCTCATGGAGCCTCACAGATGTGCAGAGCTTTGTTGAGACCTCCCAACACCAAACTTAGAGTTTGGATATGGGGGTTTGACACCAAACTTAGAGTTTGGTTGTGGCCTCCCAACACCAAACTTAGAGTTTGACTGTGGGGGCTTTGGTTGACTCTGCTTTGAGAGAAGCTTTTTCTGCTTCCTCTCCATGGATGCAGAGAAAGATCCTTGAGTTGTAAACACAAGGTTGTCCTTATTTAATTGAAGGATCAATTCTCCTCTGTCCACATCAATTACAGCTCTTGCTGTGGCTAGGAAAGGTCTTCCTAGGATGATGGATTCATCCTCTTCCTTTCCAGTATCCAGGACTATGAAATCAGCAGGGATGTAAAGGCCTTCAACCTTTACTAACACGTCCTCTACTTGTCCATAAGCCTGTTTTCTTGAATTGTTTGCCATCTCTAATGAGATTTTAGCAGCTTGCACCCCATAAATTCCCAGTTTCTCTATTACAGAGAGGGGCATGAGGTTTATTCCTGAACCAAGGTCACACAGAGCCTTAAAGATCATGGTGCCTATGGTACAAGGTATTATGAACTTTCCAGGATCCTATCTCTTCTGAGGCAATGTCAGTTGATCCAGATCACTTAGTTCATTGGTGAACAACGGAGGTTCATCTTCCCAAGTTTTAATACCAAATAATTTGGCATTTAGCTTCATGATTGCACCAAGGAACTTGGCAGCTTGCTCTTCAGTAACATTCTCATTCTCTTTAGAAGAGGAATACTCATCAGAGCTCATGAATGGCATAAGGAGGTTCAATGGAATCTCTATGGTCTCTAGATGAATCTCAGATTCCTTAGGTTCCTCAGAGGGAAGCTCCTTATTGATCACTGGACGTCCCAGGAGGTCTTCCTTTTTGGGATTCACGTCCTTCTCCTCTCTTGTGGGTTCGGCCATGGTAATTAATTCAATGGCCTTGCACTCTCCTTTTGGATTCTCTTCTGTATTGCTTGGGAGAGTACTAGGAGGGATTTCAGTGATCCTTTTACTCAGCTGGCCCACTTGTGCTTCCAAATTTCTAATGGAAGACCTTGTTTCATTCATGAAACTCACAGTGGCCTTAGATAGATCAGAGACTAAATTTGCTAAGCTAGATAGATTCTGCTCAGAATTCTCTGTCTGTTGCTGAGTGGATGATGGAAAAGGCTTGCTATTGCTAAACCTGTTTCTTCCACCATTATTAAAGCCTTGTTGAGGCTTTTGATCCTTCCATGAGAGATTTGGGTGATTTCTCCATGATGGATTGTAGGTGTTTCCATATGGTTCACCCATGTATTTTAACTCTGCTATTGCAGGGTTCTCAGGATTATAAGCTTCTTCCTCAGAAGATGCTTCTTGAGTACTGTTGGATGCAGCTTGCATTCCATTCAGACTCTGAGAAATCATATTGACTTGCTGAGTCAATATTTTATTCTGAGCCAATATGGCATTCAGAGTATCAATTTCAATAACTCCCTTCTTTATAGGCATCCCATTACTCACAGGATTCCTCTCAGAAGTGTTTGCTCCAATGAGTTCTTGAGCTTCTGCAGGCATTTTCTTTAGGTGAATGGATCCACCTGCAGAAGTATCCAATGACATCTTTGATAGCTCAGATAAACCATCATGGAATATATCCAGGATGGTCCATTCTGAAAGTATGTCAGAAGGACACTTTTTGGTCAGCTGCTTGTATCTTTCCCAAGCTTCATAGAGGGATTCACCTTTTTTCTGTCTGAAGGTTTGAACATCAGCTCTAAGCTTGCTCAGCTTTTGAGGAGGAAAGAACTTGGCTAAGAAAGCCGTGACTAGCTTGTCCCAAGAGTTCAGGCTATCTCTGGGTTGAGAATCCAACCACACTCTAGCTTTGTCTCTTACAGCAAAAGGGAAAAGCATGAGCCTGTAGACTTCAGGATCTACTCCATTAGTCTTAACAGTATCACATATCTGCAAGAATTCAGTTAAGAACTGAAAAGGATCTTCAGATGGAAGTCCATGAAACTTGCAGTTCTGCTGCATCAGAGAAACTAGCTGAGGTTTCATCTCAAAATTGTTTGCTCCAATGGTAGGAATGGAGATGCTTCTTCCATGTAAATTGGAATTAGGTGCAGTAAAGTCACCAAGCATTCTCCTTGCATTATTGTTGTTGGGTTCGGCTACCATTTCCTTTACTTTTCGAAATTTTCAATAAGGTTGTCTCTGGATTGTTGTAATTTAGCTTCTCTTAGTTTTCTCTTCAGAGTCCTTTCAGGTTCTGGATCAGCTTCAACAAGAATGCCTTTTTCTTTGTCCCTGCTCTTAAGAAAGAGAAGAGAAAAAGAAAAGAAGAGGAATCCTCTATGTCACAGTAAAGAGGTTCCTTATTGTTAGTAGAAGAAGAAAAGGAATAGGGGTGAAGAAGAATGAAGAATCCAAACACAAAGGTGATGATAGGAGCAGATGTGAGATGAAGAGAAGTGTTAGTAGATGAATAAATAAATAGAAGAGGATGAGAGGAGGAGAGAATTTTCGAAAATAATTTTTGAAAAAGAGTTAGTGATTTTCGAAAATAGTTTTTGAAAAAGGTTAGTAGTTTTTCGAAAATTCAAATAAAAAATAAAATAATTAGTCTAATTAAAAAGAAATTTTGAAAAAGAGGGAAGATTTTTTCGAAAATTAGAGAGAGAGAGTTAGTTAGGTAGTTTTGAAAAAGGTAAGAAATAAACAAAAAGTTAGTTAGTTAGTTGAAACAAATTTTGAAAAGATAAGAAGTTAGGAAGTTAGAAAAGATATTTTGCAATCATTTTTTTGAAAAAGGTAAGATAAGAAGATATTTTTGAAAAGATATGATAGAAATTAGTTTTTGAAAAAGATTTGATTTTTTAAAATCTCAATTAATGACTTGATTCACAAGAAATCACAAGATATGATTCTAGAACTTAAAGTTTGAATCTTTCTTAACAAGTAAGTAACAAACTTGAAATTTTTGAATCAAAACATTAATTGATGATGTTATTTTCGAAAATATGATGTAAAATTAAGAAAAAAATTTTTGAAAAATATTTTTGAAATTTTTGAAAATAACTAAAAAAAATTGAAAAAAGATTTGATTTTTGAAAAAGATTTTGAAAAAGATAAGATTTTTTTTAAATTGAAAATATGATTTGACTCATAAAAACAACTAGATTTTAAAATTTTTTGAAAAAGTCAAATCTAATTTTCGAAATTTTAAGAGAGAAAAAGGGAAAGATATTTTTTTTATTTTTGAATTTTTATGATGAGAGAGAAAAGCAAGAAAAATGATGCAATGCATGAAAGTTATGGATCAAAACAATGAATGCATGCAAGAATGTTATGAATGTCAAGATGAACACCAAGAACACTATGAAGATCATGATGAACATCAAGAACACATTTTTGAAAAATTTTTAATGCAAAGAAAACATGCAAGACACCAAACTTAGAATTCTTTAATGCTTAGACATAAAGAATTCAGGAATGCATATGAAAAACAAGAAAAGACACAAAACATGCAAATGCAAAGATCAAACAAGAAGACTTACCAAGAACAACTTGAATATCATGAAGAACACTATGAATGCATGAATTTTTTTGAAAAATGCAAGATGAACATGCAATTGACACCAAACTTATAACATGACTCAAGACTCAAACAAGAAACACAAAATATTTTTTTTTATTTTTATGATTTTATGATTTTTTTGTATTTTCTTTTAATTTTTTTCGAAAATTATTTTGAAAAAGAAAAATAAGGATTCCAAAATTTTTAATATGAATTCCAGGAATCTTATGCTCTTTAGTCTAAAGCTCCAATCAAAGGGTCAGGCATGGCTTAGTAGCCAGCCAAGCTTTAGTAAAAATATGAGTGTAATTCATTCAATTTTAAGCCAAAACCTCTGTCCAAAAGAATTTAGACATGGTTTTATAGCCAGCATGCTTCAACATGCTTCATGAAACTCTAGAATTCATTCTTAAAAATTCTGAAGAAAAATATATTTTTGAAAACATTTTTATTTTAAAAAGTTTTTCGAAAACAAAGGAGAAATTTTTGAAGGATTTTTGAAAATTTTTGAAAAGAAAACAAAAAGAAAATTACCTAATCTGAGCAACAAGATGAACCGTCAGTTGTCCAAACTCGAACAATCCCCGGCAACGGCGCCAAAAACTTGGTATGCGAAATTGTTACTCAGGTTGTGAATTATTGTTCGAAATTGATTCCCTGGCGATGGCACCAAAAACGGATGCACAGAACCATGGTCTAAACATATCTTCACAACTTCGCATAACTAACCAGCAAGTGCACTGGGTCGTCCAAGTAATAAACCTTACGTGAGTAAGGGTCGATCCCACGGAGATTGTTGGTATGAAGCAAGCTATGGTCACCTTGTAAATCTCAATCAGGCGGATATAAAATAGTTATGGAGTTTTCGAAATTAATACTAAAATAAGGATAGAAATACTTATGTAAATCATTGGTGAGAATTTCAGATAAGCGTATGGAGATGCATTCATTCCTCTGAACCTCTGCTTTCTTGCTGTCTTCATCCAATCCGTCTTACTCCTTTCTATGGCTGGCTTTGTGTAAGGATGTCACCGGTGCCAATGGCTACTTTCAATCCTCTCGGGAAAATGGTCCAAATGCTCTGTCACAGCACGGCTAATCGTCTGGAGGCATCACCCTTGTCGTTGGTTGCATCCTATTCCTCTCTGTGAAAATGGTCCGATGCGCTGTCACTGCATGGCTAATCATCTTGGAGGTTCTCGATCATACTGGAATAGAATTTACTATCATTTTGCATCTGTCACTACGCCCAGCACTCGCGAGTTTGGAGTTCGTCACAGTCATTCAATCCCAGAGTCCTACTCGGAATACCACGGACAAGGTTTAGACTTTCCGGACTCTCATGAATGCCACCATCAATCTAGCTTATACCACGAAGATTCTGATTAAGAGATCTAAGAGATACTCATTCAATCTAATGTAGAACGGAAGTGGTTGTTAGGCACGCGTTCATAGGGAATGATGATGATTGTCACGTTCATCACATTCAGGTTGAAGTGCGAATGAATATCTTAGAAGCGAAATAAGATGAATTGAATAGAAAACAGTAGTACTTTGCATTAATCTTTGAGGAACAGCAGAGCTCCACACCTTAATCTATGGAGTGCAGAAACTCTACCGTTGAAAATACATAAGTAATGAAGGTCCAAGCATGGCCGAATGGCCAGCCCCCAAACGTGATCAATAGATCAAAAGATAATCCAAAGATATCTAATACAATAGTAAAAGGTCCTATTTATAATAAACTAGCTACTAGGGTTTACAGAAGTAAGTAATTGATGCATAAATCCACTTCCGGGGCCCACTTGATGTGTGCTTGGGCTGAGCTTGAAGTCTACACGTGGAGAGGTCATTCTTGGAGTTGAACGCCAGCTTTTGTGCCAGTTTGGGCGTTGAACTCCACTTTGCAACTTGTTTCTGGCGCTGGACGCCAGAATTGGGCAGAGAGCTAGTGTTGAACGCCAGTTTGTATCATCTAAACTTGCGCAAAGTATGGACTATTATATATTTCTGGAAAGCCCTGGATGTCTACTTTCCAACGCAATTAGAAGTGTACCATTTTGAGTTCTGTAGCTCCAGAAAATCCATTTTGAGTGCAGGGAGGTCAGAATCCAACAGCATCAGCAGTCCTTCTTCAACCTCTGAATCTGATTTTTGCTCAAGTCCCTCAATTTCAGCCAGAAAATACCTGAAATCACAGAAAAACATACAAACTCATAGTAAAGTCCAGAAATGTAAATTTAACATAAAAACTAATGAAAACATCCCAAAAATAACTAGATTCTACTAAAAACATACTAAAAACAATGCCAAAAAGCGTATAAATTATCCGCTCATCAGTTGTAACCTGAATAGCCATCCAAAAAGCAGTAGTATTCATGACCTGCTAGTCTCTCTAGCATCTGGTCTATGAATGGTAAAGGAAAATGATCCTTTCTGGTGGCTGTATTGAGCCTTCTATAGTCAATACACATACGCCACCCTGTAACTGTTCTTGTAGGAACCAGTTCATTCTTTTCATTATGAACCACTGTCATTCCTCCCTTCTTAGGGACAACATGGACAGGGCTCACCCAGGGACTATCAGAAATAGGATAAATAATTCCAATCTCTAGTAACTTAGTGACCTCTTTCTACACCACTTCCTTCAAGGCTGGATTTAGCCGCCTCTGTGGTTGAACCACTGGCTTAGCATCATCCTCCAATAGGATCTTGTGCATGCATCTTGCTGGGCTAATGCCCTTAAGGTCACTTATGGACCACCCAAGAGCTGTCTTGTGTGTCCTTAGCACTTGAATTAGTGCTTTCTCTTCCTGTGGATTTAAAGCAGAGCTTATGATCACTGGAAAAGTGTCACCCTCTCCCAAAAATGCATATTTCAGGGATGGTGGTAGTGGTTTGAGCTCAGGTTTAAGAGGTTTCTCCTCTTCCTGAGGGATTTTTAGAGGTTCTTTTATTTTCTCTGATTCCTCCAGATCAGGCTGAACATCTTTAAAGATGTCCTCTAGCTCTAATTCAAGACTTTCAGTCATATTGACCTCTTTCACCAGGGAGTCAATAATATCAACGCTCATGCAGTCATTTGACATGTCTGGATGCTGCATAGCTTTGACAACATTTAACTTAAACTCATCCTCATTGACTCTCAGGGTCACTTCCTCTTTTTGGACATCAATGAGAGTTCATCCAGTTGCTAGGAAAGGTCTTCCTAGAATCAGAGTTGCACTCTTGTGCTCCTCCATTTCCAGCACTACAAAGTCAGTGGGAAAGGTAAATGGCCCAACCTTGACAATCATGTCCTCAATTATGCCTGACGGGTATTTAATGGAGCCATCAGCAAGTTGAAGACATATCCGGGTTGGTTTGACCTCTTCGGTCAAGCCAAGCTTTCTGATGGTAGATGCAGGTATTAGATTGATACTTGCTCCAAGGTCACATAGAGCTGTCTTAGTACAAGCACCCTCTATTGTGCATGGTATCATAAAGCTCCCTGGATCTTGAAGCTACTCTGGTAAGCTTTTCAGAATGACTGCACTGCATTCTTCAGTGAGAAACACTTTTTCAGCTTCTCTCCAATCCTTCTTATGACTTAAGATCTCTTTCATGAACTTAGCATAAGAGGGTATTTGCTCAAGTGCCTCTGCAAATGGGATCTTTATCTCAAGAGTCCTGAGATAGTCTGCACAGCAGGAAAATTGTTTATCCTGTTCCGCTTGGCGGATTTTCTGAGGATAAGGCATATTGGCTTTATATTCTTCAACCTTAGTTGCTACAGGTTAATTCCTTACAGAGGTGGTTGGAGAAGCCTTCTTAGAGGGGTTACTATCAGCACTTGCAGGTGTCTGATCCCTCATTGGTGTTTAAACGCTAGGAATGGGGGCTGAATGGGCGTTTAACGCCAGATTCCCACCCTTTTCTGGTGTTTGAATGCCAGATTTGGGCATTCATTGGGCGTTTAACGCCAGTTTTTCACCCTTTTCTGGCGTTTGAACGCCAGAATTATTTCTCTCTGGGCTTTTACTGTCCTCAGAGAGATTTTGGGCAGTGGTCTGGTCATCCTCTGTCAGTTGTTCCCTTTTTTGTTTTCTGCTACCTTGAGCGGAATTATTCAATGTCTTCCCACTCCTTAGTTGAACAGCTTGGCATTCGTCTGTTATCTATTTAGATAGCTGCTGTCTTGTTTGATTCAATTGTGATTCTATATTGTTGTTAACAATTTTAGTGTCTTGGAGCATCTCTTTAAATTCTTCTAATTGTTTTGTCATCCGAAGTAATTGCTGATTAAGTTCAATAATCTGTTCTTGAGGATTAGGATCAGTAGTTACTGCCATAGCTTCTTCTTTTATAGAGGACTCACTGCTTGAGTATAGATGTTAATTTCTGGCAACCGTATCTATGAGTTCTTGAGCCTCTTCAATCGTCTTCCTCATGTGTATAGATCCACCAGCTGAGTGGTCTAGAGACATCTGAGCTTTTTCTGTAAGCCCATAGTAGAAGATGTCTAACTGTACCCACTCTGAAAACATTTCAGAGGGATATTTCCTTAGCATCCCTCTGTACCTCTCCCAGGCATTATAAAGGGATTCTTGATCCCCTTGTTTAAAGCCTTGGATGTCTAGCCTTAGCTATGTCATCCTTTTTGGAGGGTAGAATTGATTCAGGAATTTGTCTGTTAACTGTCTCCATGTTTTTATGCTTGCTGTGGGTTGGTTATTTAACCACCTCTTAGCTTGATCTTTTATAGCAAATGGAAATAGTAGTAATCTGTAGACATCCTGATCCACTTCTTTATCACGTACTGTGTCAGCAATTTGTAAGAACTGTGCCAGACACTCAGTAGGTTCTTCCTGTGGAAGACCGGAATACTGGTAATTTTGCTGCACCATGATAATGAGCTGAGGATTTAGCTCAAAACTGCTTGCTTTGATGGGAGGTATACAGATGCTACTCCCATATGCAGCTGTAATGGGGTTAGCATATGACCCCAGAGTCCTTCTGGACTGTTCATTTTCACTTATGTCCATCATGGAGAAAAGGGAATTGATATGGATTGCGAATAAATTATATTTTTATTTTTTTATTTATTTAATTAAAAGTGACCAAAATTAAAATAGAATAAAATAAAATAAATGGAAAATAAAATAAAATAAAATTTCGAAAAAAAGAAAATAAAAGCAAATTGAAGACTAAATTAATTAATTAATTAAAAAGATTTTGAATTTAGCAATCAAAAATATATGATTGAAAATTATTTTGAAAAAGATATGATTAAGAAGATATGATTGCAATTTATAAAAAAAAAGATATGATTGAAAATTATTTTGAAAAAGATATGATTGAGAAGATATGATTGCAAATTAAAAAAAATATGATTGAAAAGATATGATTGAAGAAGTTAAAAAGATTTGATTTTTGAAAAAGATTTGAAAAGATCAATTTTTGAAATTAGAATTTTGACTTGACTAAAAAAAGATATGATTTTGAATATCTTCGACTAATTTAATGCAAAATTTCAAAATTTATGAGTAAAATAAGGAAAAGATATTTTTTTTATTTTTGAATTTTAATGAGGAAAGAGAAAAATAACAAAATGACACTAAACTTAGAAATTTTAGATCAAAACAAAGAGAACAAACAAGAAAACTTTGAATGTCAAGATGAACACCAAGAACACTTTGAAGATCAAGACGAACACCAAGAACAAATTTTTGAAAAATTTTTTAAGTAATTAAAAGCACAAAAACACCAAACTTAAAATTTTTAGAAAATCAAACACAAATTTTCAAAAATTTAAAGGAAAACACAAAGAAGACACCAAACTTAGAATTTTTAAAAATCAAGGAAGAACTAAGAACATGCAAATTCGAAAAATTGAAAGAAAATAAAAGCATGCAATTGATACCAAACTTAAAATATGAAACTAAACTCAAATAAAAGACTCTAAACCAACAAAAAAAATTATTCCTAATCTAAGCAACAAGATAAATCGTCAGTTGTCCAAACTCGAACAATCCCCGGCAACGGCGCCAAAAACCTGGTGCACGAAATTACAATCACACTTTTGTAACTCCGCACAACTAACCAGCAAGTGCACTGGGTCATCCAAGTAATACCTTACGTGAGTAAGGGTCGATCCCACGGAGATTGTCGGCTTGAAGCAAGCTATGGTTATCTTGTAACTCTTAGTCAGGATATCAATAATTCTCAGTTTTAATTGCAAAAAGTAAAAGAACATGAAATAAATACTTGTTATGCAGTAATGAAGAACAGGTTGAGGCTTTGGAGATGCTTTATCTTCTGAATCTCTGCTTTCCTACTATCTTCTTCTTCATGCACGCAAGGCTCCTTCCATGGCAAGCTTTATGTTGGGCATCACCGTTGTCAATGGCTACTTCCCGTCCTCTCAGTGAAAATGTTCCAAATGCGCTGTCACCGCACGGCTAATCATCTGTCGGTTCTCGATCATGTCGGAATAGGATCCATTGATCCTTTTGCGTCTGTCACTACGCCCAACACTCGCGAGTTTGAAGCTCGTCACAGTCATCCCTTCCCAGATCCTACTCGGAATACCACAGATAAGGTTTAGACGTTCCGGATCTTAGGAATGGCCGCCAATAATTCTAGCCTATACCACGAAGGTTCCAATCTTAGATTAGAAACCCAAGAGATACACATTCAAGCTTGATTGCATGTAGAACGTAGGTGGTTGTCAGGCACGCGTTCATAGGTGAGAATGATGATGATTGTCACGGATCATCACATTCATCAGGTTGAAGTACGAATGAATATCTTAGAATAGAAGCAAGCGTGATAGAATAGAAAATAGTAGTAATTGCATTAATTCATGAAGAACAGCAGAGCTCCTCACCCCCAACAATGGAGTTTAGAGACTCATGCCGTAGAAGATACAATATGAAACATGTAAAGTGTCATGAGGTACAAGATGAATCACTAAAAGTAGTTTTTATAGTAAACTGGTGACCTAGGGTTACAGAAAATGAGTAAGCTAGGGTGTTTAGTGTAAAAATCTACTTCCGGAGCCCACTTGGTGTGTGCTTGGGCTGAGCATTGAAGCTTTCATGTGTAGAGACTTTTCTTGGAGTTAAACGCCAGCTTTTGTACCAGTTTGGGCGTTTAACTCCAGCTTTTGTGCCAGTTCTGGAGTTAAACGCTAGAATTCTTGAGCTGACTTGGAACGCCTATTTGGGCCATCAAATATCGGGCAAAGTATGAACTATTATATATTGCTGGAAAGCCCAGTATGTCTACTTTTCAACGCAATTCAGAGCCCACCAATTGGGATTCTGTAGCTCCAGAAAATCCACTTCGAGTGCAGAGAGGTCAGAATCCAACAGCATCTGCAGTCCTTTTTCAGCCTCTGAATCAGATTTTTGCTCAGATCCCTCAATTTCAGCCAGAAAATATCTGAAATCACAGAAAAACACCCAAACTCATAGTAAAGTCCAGAAAAGTGAATTTTAAATAAAAACTAATAAAAATATAATAAAAACTAACTAAAATATACTAAAAATATACTAAAAATAATGCCAAAAAGCGTATAAATTATCAGCTCATCAGCCACGCCATCAGTGTGATTTGGGATGTTATCCTCCATCACTTGATCCTCTCATTCTGATTCCTCTTCACCAATAATCCCCTTTCCTCTTGCTTCTCTTCTTAGTCTTCGGAGGGTTCTCTCATCAAGGTTACAAGAGGTGGAGACTCTCTCTTTGCTTCTGTCATACACACAAAACCAAAAACCACAAACAATCCACTCTATTTCTAGAGTTATTTAAGGTTAGCTTAAATAAAAATTCAAACAGTTAGTGTGCTTAGTAGAAATAAAAAGAAAATGCTTAATCTAGATTATCACCTTACTTAATCATTGTCAATCTAAATCAATCCCTGGCAACGGCGCCAAAAACTGGATGGGTGAAAATTAGATTTTCACACAAACTCACCGGCAAGTGTACCGGGTCACATCAAGTAGTAATAACTCACAAGAGTGAGGTCGATCCCACAGGGATTGATGGATTGAGCAATTTTAGTTAGGTGATGAATTTAGTTAAGCGAATAGTTGATAATTTGAGTGAAACTTGATTAACAGAAGCTAAATTGCAAGTAAATAAAAAGGAGAGGGTAAATTGACTGAATCTTAAAGTGCAGAAGAAGTAAATTGCAGAAACTTAAAGTGCAAGAAAGTAAAAGAGCTTAAACTTAAATTGCAAGAAAAGTAAATGACTGAAACTTAAAGTGCAAGAAACTTAAATAGCTGAATCTAAATTGCTGGGAAATGTAAATTGCTTGACGAATAAAAGGGATTTGGGTACTGGGATTTAGAATTAAACTAGAAAATATAAATTAAAGTAAATCAAAGAGCTGTGAGATGAAGACATTCAGCTCGATAGCAAAATAGAAATGAAAAATTGCTTGAAGATACAAACAGCAAGACTCAATTATGAAATTCTAAAAGAGAAATTGAAGATCGAAGAAGAGCAACGAGCTCAGAAAGTAGATCTAGATCTCAATTACTCCCTTGATCAAACAGAAAAGAAATTGCAGAAGAAATGAAAATGAAAATAGCAAAGGAAATCCATATCTAACTCTCAATTCTTAGAAATGCAAAAAGGAAAAGTAAAAGATGATTCTAAGATTATGAAATTCAATGGAATTCTTCAATCTCAATTCAAAAACCCAAAACAGAAAGTAGAAGTTGCAGAAGCAAGAACAAAATAGAAAGAAAATTAGATCTAATCCCAATTCCCCAAATTCAAAATGAAAACTAAAGTGAAAAACTAAAAATGAGCTAAAGGTCCTCTCTAAATCAAATCTACTCCTATTTATACACTTTCTATTTTGGTCTTCAAAGCTTGGAGTGGGCCTTTTTATTTGTGAAGAAATGGATCCAAGATGGCAATTGATTGAAATTGGGTTGGAGGCATGCTCCAGTGGAGTGCTCCGTTGGGTTAGTGAACTTGGCGTTCACTCTTGTGGCTCCTCACGTGTGCAAATTGCTTCTTGCCTATAGCGTTTCCTTTGTGAACGGCATGTTCACTTCTCCTACGCTCACCCTTCCTGAGTCTTCCTCCCCAAGAGAAGCATGAAAACGTTGCCAAGAGAGAACGCTACGCTATAAATTTTGAACGCTACCCTTCCTTGGTGCGTGCTTCCTTTCCTTTGGTGCTCCCTCTTCGAGTGCTACGTTGCCTTCCTTGAGTGCTGGGCTTTGCTCCCTTGTTTCCAAGCCTTGAGTCACGAGAAAGTTCACTAAAGTGAACGCTGTGTTTGAATTTTTGAGCGCTACCCTTGTTGCTTTGATGCGCACCCAGCTTCCCTTGGTTGAGCGCCCAAAAACATTCACTAAAGTGAACGTGGCGTTCACTTGTTTGAACGCTGGCTCTTGTTGAGCCTTGGTGTGCTGGTTTCCTTCATGGGCGTTCACTCTTTGAACGCTACGTTCATTCATTGAACGCTGCCTTTTGTTTCTCATTTCTTCACCTACAAGCAACCAAATAACTAATCAAAGTATCACCAAATTCACAAGGTCTTTGCATTTTTCATGAAGTCAATTAATTCTAGCATAAAACCTATTATTTTTGTGTAAAATAAATGATGGTTGATTGGTTAAACATAATCATGAAAATCCACTCCAATTACTTACTTATTGTGCAAGAAAGTGCATAAAACCTAATGAAACTAATGCAAAAATGCTTATAGAACTAGCATAAGATGACTTGTCATCGGCACTAAAGGCGTCGAATTCCTCAGATTAAATTATTACTGGCGGATTTATGTTTCCGATGATAAATTCACCAGTAATAATTGGAGGGTTGCATATTCTGTCAAGAAGATCTCACATCGATGGACATGCCGCAACAGGGTTGCAGACTCTTATGGAATATAAGGACAGTTGGAGGATGCATGCTCTGAGGGAGGGGCTCGAGTAAGGTTTTCGCGACCACTATGGGAAGCTCCATGTAGTGGATTACCCTTGTAGTATATTTGAGTTCTCGCATGCAATGTGGAGGATCTCGGAGAAGCTAGAGTGCCCTGGGTGCCGTCGCAACATGCACACACTGACCACGTTCCAGATGCTACCATTAGGAAATTATGAATGAGCCGTTTCTTCTCAATGCCTTAGCCCCTCCTACCATTTAAAATTAACATGCATCTATCATCATCCTCATTACTTTAACGATGCTTGATGAGCCAATATTTTATACACTTTTTGACATCATTTTCATATAGTTTTTAGCATGTTTTGTTTAAGTTTTATTATGTTTTCATAGGTTTTAGTGTAAAATTTACATTTTTGGATTCTACTATGAGTTGTTGTGTTTTATGGTGATTTTAGGTATTTTCTGGTTGAAATCTGAGAGTTTTGACAAAGTCTGATTCAGAGGCAAGGAAAGCGTAGCAGATGTTGTCAGAATCTGACCTTCGTGCATTCAAGCAATAATTTTTGGAGCTACAGATATCCAAATGGAGCGTTCTCAACGGCTATGGAAAGCTAACATCCAGGGATTTCCAGCAATATATAATAGTTTATACATGTGTTTGGAGATGAAGGCCCAAAACTGGCGTTGAACGCCCAAAAGGGAGAAGCTGGTGTCCAACGCCCAAAGAGGAGTCCAAAGGGGGCATTCAATGCCCAAGAGCCTTACTAGCACGTGGAGACACCCTAGCTTGGCCCAAACACTCACCAAGTGGGCCCCAGAAGTAGATTTTTGCACTACAAGCCTAAGCCTATCATATATCTGTAATCCTTAGTTATTAGATTAGTATATATAGGAGAAGATCACCCTTGTTTTAGGATCTTCGACCACCATAGATTATTATTTCATATTTTTTAGTTTCATTGTACAGTATGAGCCACTAAACCTCCTAGGTTAAGATTAGGAGCTCTGCTGAGTTTTATGGATTAATAAAAGCACTACTGTTCTATTTCAATTCGTGTTTGATTCTTTCCTAAGATGTATCTTCGTTCTTTAACCTTATGAATGAGTTGAACCATCACAAGTTATCTCTATTCTACATGGGTTCAGTGAGCATCTTTCATCGGATATCAATGAACCACTAGCTTGAGGATACATCTCTTAGACAGCTAATCCACGACTTCGTTGGGGACTTCTCGAGACATTAGTTTAGCCGAGGTATGGGGAGATTAGGGTCTTTGTGGTAAAGGCTAGAATCAAAGTGCAGCATTTTCTAATCCAGAAGATTTGACCTTGTCTGTGGTATTTTGTGTAGGATCACCAAGGAAATGGACTGCAGGAGCTTCACCCTAATTCAGACTGGATGTGCACTAAACCTGGTGTTTAGCCTAGAGGAAGATTGGCGGCCTCTCAACCGGCGTTGATCACATATAGCCTGATATAGGAGAAATCATTCATAGTTGGAGTAGACAGTAAGAAAATATTGATCCAGAAAAACAAAGCATCTCCGAAGCCTTAATCATCTTCTTATCACTAAATTCACAATTACTGAGTAACGTTATCTTTATTTTACTTTTATGCACTGAAACAACTAAATAACTTTTCTATCTGCCTGACTAAGATTTACAAGATAACCATTGTTTGATCCAAGCTGATAATCCTCGTGGGATCGACTCTGACTCACCTCAGGTATTACTTGGACAACCCAATGTACTTGCTGGTTCAGTTGTGCGAAGTTAAATTCCGCGCACCCATGCTATGTGCATTTTTCTCTACAATTAGCAATATTTCTTTGTGTTCTCACTTTAGATCATCACAAATATGAGTGAAGTTTGGTTAGTTTTTTCGTATAGAAAAATCGGTTATGTTAACTAACCAATAAAATTATTTGCAAAAATGTCATTCTATTATAATTATAAGCTCTAAATCTTAAACTCTTAAATAAGTATTGAAAATTTTGAATCCAATCTTTGATATGTAATAATTCATTAGCCAGCAACAAAATTTTAAATAAAAATTTGATCTGCCACATATTAATCCTTAACATACTCTATCTAGAGGATTTCGAAAAAAAAAAAAAAAAACTAAAAAAAAAACTCAAATGATAAATTTGGACCGTTTAGATTGGTTATCCCAAAAAATTTTTGCAAAACAATGAGGGTTGGTTAGATATTACTTTTTTCTTTTGAACATCCTTGACTTAAGGATTTGATTTTGGCTTTGTTGATTTGACTTAGCCTCTAATCTTTTGCTTTTCTCTCTTTTTCCTCTTTGATTTTTCATCAAAAAATTAAGCACTTCTTCATTTTAACTTGAATTGAACTTACTTATTTGCTTGTGAAGTTCAGCCCAAAAACCAACAGCATTGGGCCTTTCTTAAAAGTCTTTTTTAGGCCAAGTTCAGCCCAATGTTTAACATATTAATCTTTATTATGGGCTTATATAATACAACTCACTTCAAACAACTTTGAATTTTTAACATATTATGGTCTTTTTAAAAAGGCTTGGTTTGGTAAAACTTTTCAAAGAGGTGCTTGTACTTTTTAAAAGCACAAGCTCCTCATTTTGTGTTTGATAAATCAAAAAGACCATGTACTTGTGCTTATAGCTCTTAAAAGATTTGGGTACTTTTGAAAGCAACTAAGGTGGAGCTTTTCAAAGTTAGCTTGTACTTTTTAAAATTTAAAAGTTTAATATAACCCCATATATCAACTAATTTTCAAATTTAACGCTTAAATTTATGTCTTTTATAGTATTTTTAAATTTTAAAAACTATTTTACCAAATATAATTGTTACTTATGTTTATTAAAAGTCATTTTTAATTTGATTTACCAAAGATAAATGCTACACTTTTAAAAAGCTATTTTTTAAAAGCTAACTTTTATAAGCTACTTTTAAAAAGTAAAAGCTCTACTAAACTAAGCCTTATATAATGTGTTTGTCTTTACCAAAAATACGATTATTGTTTTCTAAACTCAAAAAATATCATTCAAATTTTTTTAAAATTATTTTTTATCTTAAATTCTAAATCATAAATTTTAAATTCTAAATTTTAAACTCTAAATTCTAAAATTTATTTTTCATATGCTGATTCAATGTAAAAAAATTTTGTCACATATTAATAAAAATAACGAATTTTAAAACTAACTATTTAAAAAGTTATCTAAATGCATGAATCTAATTGAACGATGGTATAAAATTATTGCATGAAATTAAATTTAAATTATAAATCTTAATTTTAAACCTTAAACTATTAAGAGAATTAAAAAATAAACTTTATAATAAATAAAAAATTACTTATGTTAGCTAATTAAAGCTAGTTCTCTATATTTATTTTTATTGAATAAAATTTTATTTTTGTTGGAAGAAATAACAGTGTACAAATAATAATTTTCGCCAAAAAAAATCAAAAAGAGGAAAAGTGAAAATGTTATGCAGAGAGAGTAGCGAAATTAGATATTTTAATTGAAAAGTTGGATGAAAATAATAAAAAAAGTGTGAGTAAGAGAAATGTTTAAAAGATTTTTATTAAAAAGTATTCAAAAAATATGTATCATATAAAGAAGGTGTGGGTTGAGGAAATGGGAAAAACGGTAACAAATCTGAATAGCATTTTTTATTTGCTATTCACTTTCTATTTAACATTCTTAATATCCAACTTACATGTCTTATGGATTCTAGGGGTGGTAACGGATGGTTAGAGGGGTTTATGTTCTACCTGAACTCGTTCCATCGTACAATAATTTATATAAAATTCATCTTACTTTTATTCGTGTGTGTAGTAAAATGTTAAAGAAGTCACTCAGATAAAGACGCCTAAAACGTCTTTTTTTAAAGATGTTTTCATGTTGTATTTTAATTGGTTTCTGTATAATTTATTCGGTGTTTTTCATCACATATTATTAAATTTCTCAAAAAAAAAAATTTTCAAAAGCAATAAAAAACATTTAATTTAGACTAAAACAAAAAAGGTAATAGATTAATTATTAGATTTTTTTTAAAAGATTATTTACATAAAAAAAAAAAAAATATATATATATATATATATATATATATATATATATATATAACAAGCTCTTAAAATTTTTATAAATAAAAGAATAATTAATTTTTATTCGTATAATATATAAAACAATTACTATATTATTATTATATTATAGATCAAAATTTATTAATTTAAATTTTGTTTTTATTTTTAATGTAAGCATTAGAAATAAATAAATTTTTTATAACAAAAGGTAATATAACAAAATATATATAATATTAATTAGTTTTTAAAAAATTTTGAAAAGATGATTTTTTTTAATAAAGTATTATTAAAAAATTAACATTATAAAAACTAATTTCAACCAATATGATATAATAGGTTATTAAATATATTTAATACAAAACACATTGAATATAAATTTTTATTGAGTTTAAATTTTAAATAATTTTTAATTGAATTTCGAATATTTTTATTTTAAAGAGTTAGAATATTTTAACATCATTTTTTTCATATCTTTTTAATTGAGTCTTTGATTTTTTAAATTATAAACCTTATTTATAATTAAGAGTAATGTTTTAACACCACCAATTAGTCACACATATAAAAATACAAGAACAATTCTATTGTCATAATTATAATCTAACTTTATAAGCAATACAATACAATGAAACTATATATAAGTAATATAACTAAATTTTATCTACATCTGTAGTCACATTTCATAAATAATATAATTAAATTATATTTATGTTTATAATTAAAATATGAATAAAAATACAAAAAATTATCAGAATGGTTAATTTTTTTCGTTCATAATTTTTTTATTATTTTTGTTGTGAAAAATTTAATTATTTTAATAATTAATTATTTTTTAAAAAAGATAATTGAATAACACAAAAAAGTCTTATTAAGAGTAATTTATTTATATATGATTAAAAAATAATTGAATAATTATATACGCTAAAAAATTAATATTATTAAAAAATAAAATTAAAATTTATTTTAAAATTAAAAATAAATTTATTTAAAAATAAAATTAAAAATTATGGTTTTTTTTCTTTTTTTCAAAATTTATCTACGAGTAATTCTATAAATATTTTATGATGAATAAAAATATTAAACTCGTACTAAAATTTATTCTAATAAAATTTATTTTTATTCTACTAAACGTTAAATAAACTATTGAAAAGAATTTTGTTTCCTCCATTAGAGAAGAATGATAAACTTCTATACTTCTATTATGTTATGGCAATAATTTGGCCTGTTATTTTTTAATGTACATAATAATAATAATAATAATAATAATAATAATAATAATAATAATAATAATAATAATAATAATAATAATAATAAACAAGTATAACACAGTAAAAAAGGAAGCACGTCACCAAATAATTTATCATCCGAATTATATATGAATCAAATTGATAATATGAGGGCTAACACTAAAAAAATCGATAACAAGGTTAGGGACTTACAAAACCTTTCTTAAGATCATAGAAAAAAAACTTTTATATTTGTGTGATATATAAAACAATTATCATATTATTATTATTATTACATTATATATATATATATATATATATATATATATATATATATATATATATATATATGAGCAAAAAAAGTCCAACTGTTTTAAAATAAAATTTTCTTTTAATATTTGATTAAATGTTCTTGTATTTAGTACCTTTTTTTTGGCACTTCCTCTTAGTTTAAAATATAATCATTATAATTTTTTAGTTATTATTGCTAGGGGTGTTTACAGATGGGAAATGGCTGAAATTTCGATCCAATCCGCACTAAACTCATTAGATCAAATTCGATATTCGCACTTTTTATGTTTGGATCAGATATCAAATATATCCATAAAATAAAAAATATTAAAAATTTTATTTTTATAAAAAAAGTCAATAATTTTTTTTGTTTACTTTTTTAAACATATTTACTTCTATCTGATTAGAGTGTGGATCCATTCGATCCAATCCGATCATCTTACAGATCAGATCATATCCTCAAATTACAGATCAGATACGAATAAATACTGTGGATTTATATGGATATGATCTAATCTATGAACACCCTTAACTACTGTTATAGGTTCATTGTTGCAAAAGAATGCTTCTTTTATTATAAACCATTATTAGATCTTAATTACCATTAAAACAACTTAATTGTCAACAAAGAGATAATACTTATTGGTCTCTGAAATTATGTTCGTATTTCAATCCATAGTTGTAAAAACCGAACTGGATCGGCTGGTTCGACCAAAAAACTAGTGAACTAGACTAGAACATGACACTAGTCCGGTTCGGTTTACTCCTTGGACCGTTTAAAGAATAAAATCGGTGTGAACTGGTAAGAACCGGTGCAAATCGGTCTAACCAAACTGGTCTGCTTGCAAAATTTTTTAAAATGTCTCCACAAAGTCTCGAACCGAAAACCTTGGAGCAAAAGCAACCTCTACTTGTCACTTAGCCATTACACTTCTAAGTACTATATTTGACAAATACTAATTATATAGTATACATAAATATTTAATTTAATTTAATTTTTATTTTTTCTATTTTTAAAATTAATTATATTTTAATTATATACCATTATTAATATAAATATAAATTTCACTAAAAATTTATTAATTTACTTTATCTATTTTATTGCTAGTATTGTGATTAAGGTTATTTGTTTTGATGTTAGTGTTAAAATCTACTGATATTATAGTTAGATGATAGGTTTTGTGAATTAATTATTTTTTTTATTATGTCAAAATAAGATACTATTGTAGTATTAAAATTTTATGCTTTTTTATATTAGTTATTTTTAGAAGTTGAGACTTGATTCTTCATAAAATGTTAGTGAAGATATGTATTTCAAATTTTAATTTTAAGTTTTTAACTATTTTATATTTTATATTTACGTGAGACCGATTTTATCGGTTCAACCAGTGATTTATCGGTTGAACCAATAAACTAGTGAACCAGTAGCTTGACCGGTTCAATCACTGGTTCGATTCTAATAACTATGTTTCAATCTAATTTCAAAAATTTTGATTTACTCAATTTAGTCTCCCAACTTAATAGTTATGACTCACATTGGTTCCTAATCTTATTTTTGTCACTGTCTCACAAAATCGCTAACGGCATGCTGAGATGGACTAATGACGGCTACATTATACATTCTAGCGACTATTTGACGTGACAATTGAAATTTTTTTTACCTTGTTTTTTTTTCAACTAAACACTTAAAACCCTAATATGAGTCACGGATACTTAAGTTAAAAAATCAAACTAAGTAAATTGAAACTTTAAAAATCAGATTAAAGCTCGAATATAACTTCAAAACAGAACTTTAACTTATGTAGTGATTAATTTATATGAGAATCAAATAAATTAAAATTCAACATAATTTTTATCAATGTTTTCAAATTTAAAATTTTCATACCAGAATTAACTAGGATTTTTCTTTAAATTAAAAATTTAATGAATAGTGACTTTAATTATCTTAACTAATGTCCTAATTAATTACTTTTATGTCTTAAAAAAATTGTATATGAGAAGAAAATAATTAATTTGTCTACTTTAATAAATAATTATTTTACTAAAATGAATGAAACTATTTTTTTAGAATTTTTTAAGAACTAATTAATATTATATATATTTTGTTACACTACATTTAGTTATAAAAATTTTATTTATTTCTAATGCTTATATTAAAAATAAAAAAAAATTTAATTAGTGAATCTTAATCTATAATATAATAATAATATAGTAATTATTTTATATATTGTACAAATATAAATTAATTATTTTTTATTTATAAAAATTTTAGGGAAAATTATTGTAAAGGACCGTTAAGAAGATTTAATTATTAAAAAGGACCTTTAATATTAAAATTATTAAGAAGGACCAAATCTTTTTATAATATTTAAGAAGAAGAACCAAATCTTTCTATAAAGAGATAAATATATCTTTAATTATTTTTTATTTATTTTTTATAATTTTCCTTAAATAATAAAAATTACTAAAATAATAATAAAAATAAAATTTTAATAACAGTTTTACTAAATATTATTTTCTAAAATTGGTCATCTAAAATTTTAAATTAATAATTATTCTTCAGATACTTATACAATAATACTTGTTTCGTGTTATATATGTATTATAGTAAATTGAGTTTATGAACTGATTCAATTTATCATGTATTTTCTATAATAATAATAAATTGAATTAGATTGATTAGATTTATTAAAGAATTTAGTGCAGATATAATTTTTCACTTATTTTAATAAATTAGAATGGCCTAATTCGATTTATTTAGATATTTTATCTTATTAATAAATTAAATTTATCTAATTTAATTTATATAGATATATTTAAAACAGATGTGTAATCAAATAATTTTATGTAGGACATCTGTATAATTTTAATCTCTATTTATTAACGTAAATTACTTTTGAATTTATATCATGTTTTATTATTATAATTCAATGGCTAAATTAACATGAATGCTATACCCCAAAGAAAATATAAAATATAGGATCTTTAAACATTATAATCTTTATGTTGATAAATTTTATTTCTCTTAAAATTTTAATAATTTTTATTAATTATTTTTATTAATTTTTTTATTTTTGTAATCTTTATCCAACGAGAAAAATAAAGCTAAAAGATCAGAAAAGTAAAAAAAATAAATAAATAATAAAAATTATTAAAATTTTAGAAAAAAATTGTTAATATAAAAATTATAAAAAATAAATAAAAAATAATTAAAGATATATTTGTCCCTTTATAGAAAGATTTGGTTCTTCTTCTTAAATATTATAAAAAAATTTAGTCCTTCTTAATAATTTTAATATTAAAGGTCCTTTTTAATAATTAAATCTTCTTAACGGTCCTTTACAATAATTTTCCCAAAATTTTAAGAGGCTTGAGCTTGTTATATATATATATATATATATATATATATATATATATATATATATATATATATATATATATTTTGATGAATGTGATATATTTTTTTATGTAAATAATTTTTTTAAAAAAATCTAATAGTTAATCTATTATTTTTTTTGTTTTAGTCCAAATTAAATATTTTTTATTGTTTTTGAAAAGAAAATCTTTTGAGGGATTTAATAATATGTGATGAGGAACACCGAATAAATTATACAGAAACCGATTAAAACACAACATGAAAACATCTTTAAAAAAAGATGTTTTAGGCGTCTTTATCTAATCCTAATCCATTCTTGTGGGTATCCGTTCCACTCATACTTGTCCCTATAATTATTAAAATTCAATAAATAAAATTAAATTTCAAAATTTATATAACTATCATCAAATACATAACATAAATTAAAGTAAAAATTTAAATATGATATAATATTGTTAATCATTTACTAATTATTTTATATATATTATACATATTATATATTAAAATTATATATTATATATATGCAAAGCGAGTATTATTTAAATCCGACCCCGCTCCGCTCCTTCAAAAAATTCGTTCCGCTAAAAACCCATTCCAATGCGAGACAAATAATTACTCACCCCGAGCGAGTAGGGCAGAATGAATACCGCAAATTCGAGTGGTATTGCCATTTCTAAATTGGATTCTTTCAATTTTGATTAAAAAATATATGATGAAGAGAAATTACATTTTATCATATCAATTAAGAGAAATTACATTTCATCCAATCTTTTCGAGGTAGCTAAGTTGAATTATTGAAGGCATAACTTAAAGTCAATGGTGGGTGGCATTTAATTTGTGGTCCATGTGTGTATAGCTTAAGCTCTTAAGCTGATCCCTTGGTGGTTCGTTCTCTAATACCGTAATATGGTTTTAGTTTGTTGAATTTGTTCGTTATTTATTAATGGTTGTTGGGACTTTATTTTTTATTTTTTGATAAATTCGTGAAAATAAAAAATAATAAAAATAAAAAAGCACAAACTAAAAATTTCTCTTGTAGTCTTGTTGGTAAGTGATTCATAAGTATATTTTTCATATGCACGAATATATGTGTGGCCTGATTTTAAACTTTTAAATTAAACTACTAATAAAGAGATTCAGGGAAGAAAAAAAAAGAAATAAATTACTAACCTAGTACTCAATTTCAGATTTTTTTTATATTATAATTTTTTCTTTCAAAATTTACATTTCGTAACAATTTCTTTTGTTTTTTCAAATCATAGAAAATACTAAAAATAATATAAATTAACTAAGTAAATGCCATTCTTTTGTAAACGAAAATGATAAAAAATAAAAATAAAAACATAAATCAAGTCAGTACCAAAAGGTAATTAAATAAACAACTTTCAAATGTGAAATATGAATTTGTACCTTTTTTGTTTCATCATTATTTTTTTGGATAAATTATCAAAATTATCCCCTTTTTTTCAAAATATTAAGAAAAATACATCTCATTTTTTATGACGTTAAATATATATTTTTAAAAAGTATTTTAATGATTAAATTTTTATTTAATTTTTTGCAAGTTGGGTATAAAAATGAGATATTTTAATTTTTAAAATTTGATAATTTTATGCAAAATAATTTTTTTTTGTAAGTTTTAGTCAATAGCCAAAAATACTTTAAAAGAATGAAAAGATTATAAAAATTGAATTTTAATTTGACCTGATTTTTTTGTACTTTTTAAATGGTTATTTAAATATTTTTACAAAATTTTGAAATATATATATATATATATATATATATATATATATATATATATATATATATATATATAAGTGCCTTACTAAATACAAAATTTAAAGTTATTTTTGTGAGCATCTTTAAAAATTAGAGACGGTTTCGATAGTCTTTTTTTTCTCTGAATAGTGTTAAGTGTATAACCTGCTATGTTCGTATCCGATCCAAACTTACCTTAGAGGCTTATCTGAGTATGTATACGTAACGGTCGTCTATTCACGTGTCAACTAACTCCATAGCTACCAGTGATTGTCATCTTCATTAATGTCACGCCGTCATGGACGTGGCTCCATTTGCACCTTATTGTACAATTAACTAATTAAGTAGGTAACAGCTAACACCAATAACCTCCATTCCAACTTGCTACCTTTTTTTTTATTTGCAACTTGCTAGTTATTTAAGCTGAAAATGATAAATTGATGACCTAAATTAAACTTTTTATTTTGTTTCTTTATCAGAAGTTCAACAAGCGTAAAAGAACTCCTCCGGCCGGTGGTTATCAATGCTCTAACCTTCCGTGCAATTCGGTTAGTCATCATTACCATCTTATTCATCTGCTTCAATTTCTATACATATGGTAGTTTTTTCTTTCTATACCACCTTTAAAGTACTGCTTTTTATTCTTAAGATTTAAAATATTTTATTTTTGTCCAAACGTTCGAAACTAAAATGTATTTTTCCTTTTATTTAAAAAATAGAGTGGGATTTCATACTTCTAAAGTTCTAATTGCTTAGTCACAAGGATTCTCATGCTGCTAGTCAGATAGGGACTTTCCCTGTGTTCTGTTTTTCTTGTTTTTTCTGTTCCTTTGTTTTTTCAGTCACCAAAAAGAAAGTTCTATTTGCTAAGCCTCTGTTTTATTATGAATGCAAGTTGCGGTTTTAAATTTTTTTTATATTCAGCAATCTCTTGATTATATCTTACATTCTTACTACACCCATTCTGTTCCAGGCTCATTGTAGAAAATAAAAAAGATTTAAAAAATTAAAAAACTAAAACCAAGAATACCATTCAATTTGAAAGACTTGGAATCATATTGGGAGTTTATGATAATGGGTTATAGACAATGTAAAGTTCTTTTTAGACTGTATTTGGTTGGGAAACAAAATAAAATAAGATACTGAAAATAAAAAACAGAAATATAAAAATTATATTTTATTTGATAATAAACTATATATATAAAAAGCCAATGAGCTATAGCTCAAATGTTATAGTCTCTCCATACTCTACCAAGAAGTCGCGGATTTGAATTTCCCTATCTTCGATTAAAAAAAAACTATATAAAAAAATTATAAAAATCTAATTTACTCTCATTTTCTTTTACACAAAAAATTCAAGAAGAAAAATATAATTAAAATAAATTGATAAGAATAATAAAAGGAAAAAAGTTATATTTCTTATTGGAGTTTATGTGTCTTTTCAGTTTAGAAGGATACAAAATACATTAATTTATTGTTTCAAGACAGAATATCTATGTCCATGTTTTTTCTGTCAAATATGATTTTGTATTTCCGTGTTCCTATATTCCGTAAACAAATGCAGCTTGATTACTGTTTTTTTTCACTTTTTTTAGACCATTGTTGAAACTTGACATATCATGTAGCAGGTAGTAGTACTTCATAATCATGGATTCAAGCAATCAAACTCAGAACATTGTTATAAAAGAAACAGAAGAAACTGATTCCAAAGACATAATCAGCACATTACATGAAAGCACACTTGGTCAAATCCTCTCTTTCCTTCCAACCATAGAAGCAATTCAAACTTGTGTGTTATCTCAAAGGTGGATTCATGTTTGGAAATCCATCACCTCTCTATGTTTCAGTGACAGTTTGCCTTGTTATGGAAAGATTCTGAAGAAAGAACAATTTGTGAATTTTGTGAACAAAGTACTTCTTCACCATCTAGCAAATTCAAGCATCACAAACTTCTCTCTTTGTTTAACAAGATATAGATATGATTCAAAACAAGTTAGTGAATGGATCTCCACTGTCTTAGATAGAAGAATCCAGAAGCTTCATATTCAGTATGCTGGTAAAGTTCAATTTTCGTCACATTCCTTCTTTAAATGTGACACTCTAGTACAATTAGTCCTTAAAGTTAGATGCACTCTAAATGTTCCAATCTATGCTTGTTTTCCAAATCTTCGAAACCTTAACATCTCCGGGGTCAGATTAGAGAGCGAATCATCCATTTTCTCAGAAGATATAGTACTTAATTTCCCAGTTCTGAAAGTGTTTGAAGCTAGAGCATGTGAGTGGTTAACTATGCAGGGTATTAGTATTCAAGCACCTCTGCTTGAAAAGTTTTCCTTAGAACTTTGTTATTCTTCTATTTCTAATGAATCATGTAAATCCTCCATCAAGATCTTTGCTCCTTGTCTAAAAGAGTTCTCTTATGAGGGTGATCTCGAACTAGATATCATTCTATTGGATTCATCCTCGGTTTGTGATGCTTCTATCGTGATTGTTGTTGATGAAGACAAAAAGGTCATGATGGAAAGTTTACAGTTTCAAGCACATAAGCTTCTCAGTCAAATCCATCAAGTGGAACAACTGAAGTTATTGTTTTATAAGGTATACTTGGTTTTAAAGATATATAAATATCAATCATGCCTGCATGTATACTAAAAATCAGTTACTAAATTAGCACTAAATTAGCCACTCATATAGAATACATGATAAAATTTATATACATATATTTATATACAAATACATAGTGATTAATTTTTTGTATATACATAACATTTTTTATGTGAATATAATAGAAGCTGATTATCTCAGTTGAAAAATTCACTTGATTATGCCAACTGTCAAGTGTAAATTCTACCGTTAATTGACAATGTGGGTCTTACTACAGATCCCACAATGATCAAGTAGATTTTTAAATTGAAAGCAAACATTTTTATAGATATTTGTTTGCAATTGCCGAGAATTCTCTTAGTTGGAAAATCTACTTTAACATATGAAGTGTAGATTTTCACCATAACAATTGATGGTGAAAATTCACACTAAATAGATTTTTCTAATTTAGAGGATCTACTTTTGGTAATGACATGAAAAATGTTTTCTGGCAACAAAGCTATATGTAATTATGTATTGCAAGTGAAGCTTTTTGTCTACTACTGTGTCTATGAATAACAGCTTTGCCCTTCGGAATTTGTTTTAGCTGTGTGTTTGATCAAATTTCGCCTTGCCATACAGGTTCTTATGCATTCCAATGACATATTTACCCATCTTCCTACCTTTGGAAGGCTGACTTATCTTCAACTAAACGAGGTTACCGATGAAGCCCTGTCGAAATTACTCCACAACTCCCCAATTCTTAACACTCTTGTTTTACTCAATGTAAGTCTATATACTCTTGCTAGCTTAATATTGAAAAGTGTTGGATTAAGTGATTACTTTATTCTCTTGAACCACAATTAATATAAGTGGCTTCATTCATTATAAGTGCTAACAAGGATGTTAAGCTCGTTGAATCTTAAGGGTGATGCTGGTCAAAAGAAAATCAACACAAAAAATTCAAATTCTATTGTTTCTTTTTTATGCTTTTGTTGCATATAATGTAAATGATGAATTTGTGGCTAAATTGTACCTACACATTTACAGGGAGTATCTCATGACTCAAACAAAGATGCAATGTCTTATGCATCATCAGTGCCTCATTGCTTTCTTTCAAGCCTCAGAGTTTTTCAGTTTAATGGATTTAATGTGCATGAACACGAAATTTCTCTTGTTAAGTTTGTGATGGGTAATGCAGCAGTGTTGGAGAGGATGATTATATCAGCAGCATTTTGGCTACGCTATTCAGATATTGATATGGAGAAAGTCAAGGATAACATTTTTTCATTTCCAAAGTGTTGCATCCGTGCCATAATAGAATTTTCTGATGTTAATGGTTCCTCAACATGTTCAGGACCCCATGTAAAAGTAGTATAGGTATATATGTTATGAGTGGTTGATTTGGTAATATATATATCAACTATGATAGGTGTGCATTAAAATCAGTCATCAAAATTAACCACCAGAATAGAATACATACTGGAATATAAAATACACATTAAAAATGAATTAGATTACACATTTATTTGTACATAAATATATGATGGCTGATTTTAGTGGTACATAAATAACATCAAAAGTTGAGTTTTACTAACATTTATCCTTTTATTTGGATGTTAAGTAGGAATAATGTCGAATTATAAATTGTCAGGAAAAAAATAAAATGGAACTATTTGATCTGAAAGAAATTTAGATAAAACTACTATCTATGTCGTTGATATTATTATATAATCATAAAAAAATGTAATAATATTACAAAATAATTTATTTTTTATTGTTTATTTTTAAAATAAAATATTATTTGTGGCTTTGCACCACTTTGACTTGGGCCACGGCTAAAGGGATCATCCAAGACTCCAAGATCGGCTAGCGAAAGTTTGGGCCTGTCGAGGTTAGTTAGATATCTTTTAGTCAATGATCTGTTTGCCAACGTCGTCTTTTGAAAGTTGGTTGAAATTGTTTCACTGGCATTTGTTGTGGTCTATCAGTCGCTGCTTGGTTGCTCTATTGGTCGGTAGCGGTTGAGTTTGGTGTATGCTAGCGAGAACCAAGGACAAACAGTCAAATGGATGATCAGTGGTTAGTCGAAGTTCGGCAAGGATTGGTCGATGATTGCTGGGTTCTGTCGGTTGGCGGTAGCATGGCGTATGTCGACCAGTGTCGTTTGGGGTCATTCGATTAGCAGTTGGTTAGGGTTGGTCAGTTGGCTAGTTGGAGGAAAATTAATCTATTAATCAGTCAGTTGGCAATAGCTAGTTTGTCCATCGATCGAATGGTAGGTGTTGTCCAATTTTTACTAGACCACTACCACCACCTCCCTTCTAAAGCCATTTTTTTTTTGCATTAATATATGTTATGAAATCAATTCTCCTAAAAACATAAATTTAAGAAGAGTCACATGAATGGTTATTTCTCTACCATGTCTTCTCATGCAAGAGCCTCTTTTGTTGATTGTGTAACAATTGCTTTGGCTATTGTGTTAGAAGTGGATTTGGAAACTAATTCAAACATGTTGAGTTTAATGAACTAAACTATGATTAAGATAATGACTAAATATTATTGGATTAATGTTAAATTGTTTGTGTGATATATTTAGTTTAATATGCAGAAATTAAATCAAGTTGAAACTGACCCAAGAGGCAAGAAGTTAAGCCCAAACTGAGCCTGGCCCACATACAAACACACTCATAAAGCCCAAACATTGGTTCACTATAAACAAAAGCTTTCACCAATGTTTTCCATCAGAAAAGAAATCATAAGGAAAGAAAACATAATAGCCTAAACCAAGCCCAATTCGGTGATTCATAACTAAAACTCACACTTCCAAGCTTGAGCCTCAATTCATTCATTCTTCACATCTACCGAAAAGCAAATTCTCTCTTCTCTCTCTTCCTTTTCTTTCATATCACATCAACCTCTGAAACATGAAGAAAGAAAAAGAAAAGTTTTGGAGATTGGACAAAAAGAAGAACAAAAAGTTAAGTTCCATTCTCAAGCAAGAAGAGAAAGAAAGCGGCTACAAATCTCATCCAAACAGAGGATCACAAAAGGTGATTTTCCCATTTGTGCTACAACAAGGAACCGTGAAAAAATCAACTCTGTCACAAGCACTATTTAAGAAAAATGAAGAAGTTAAAGTCAATGGTGCTCTGCAATGAATCAACGGTCAAGAAACAAACTTGGGACCAAAGTAAAGATGAACGGCTCAGATTCAAGAAGCTTGAAGAAAAAGGTTGAGAGAGAAAAGTATGGTTGCATGTCACTGCTTCTGCTCTCTCTTGCCTCTGTGAACGCCACTGCTGATTCTGATCTTGGGAGAAGAAAAACCAACATGTGTTGAAGCAAGGTTTCAAGCCTAGGAAGCTTTACTCTTCTATAATAAGGGTGAACGGCCAATGATTGAAGCAAGAGAGAAAGAGCACTAGTTTCGGTCCTCATAGCTCCCTGAGCTGTTCTTGTTCTTCTCCTTCATGGTTTTTATTTTGTAATTCTTTTTCTCAGTTTAGTCTGTCTCAGTTTCATTGGTAAAAGACAAACATGGTGAGATTTGTAAGAAAAAGTCAATGAGTGAAAAAAGGCAGAGAGCTAAGCTTGGAGAAAAAGTCTAAGTTATTTTAGAAATCCTTTGAATGTATTTTGTTTTAGGATCATGATCCTAAGGGGATTCCCTTACAAGTTGGGTTAACACTTTGCAATTGAAAGCAAGGTTGAGTCCTAGTCAAGTTCAAGTTGGGTTAGAATCTGGGCTTGTCCCAGATAGGATTGGGTAGATCTTAGGGAGAATTGGTAATTGTAATCTGTTGAAAAGATAGTAAAATTCCATCATTGTTATGATGGAGACTGGATGTAGGCTACATTGCACTAGATAGCCGAACTAGGATACATCTGTGTGTCATTCTCTACTCTCTTCTCTGTTACTGGTTCTGCAACATAGAAAACAAAAATAAAGTATCTCCTGAGTTATCCACTAAGCAACGTTTCACTATAACAAATCTTATAAGCAACTCTGTTCTGGCTCTTATCATGTAAGGAGACAAAATCAAAGTATCTCATGTGTTCTCTCTACAAAAAGCATAGTTACAAGCAAATTTAAAAGGAGGTTAAAATTCAACCCCCCTTCTCTTAGCCGCTGATAATCATCAATTGGTATCAAAGGTTGGTCTCACGAAGATCAAATTTTTCAGCTTGGAGAAAAGATCCTGATAGCGAACAACATTGGTTCTAACAACAGACTTTTTGTTTTTGTGAATATTTTTTCTTTTCTTGTTTTCTTAATTTCTTTTTTTACTTGTTAAATACTCTGTTCTTAAAAATAAATTTAATAAAATTAATGTTAAATAAAATATAAAACTAAACAATATATCTCTCTAATTTTGTTTTTTCTCTTGATTTCTTCTTACTTGCTAGTTTGAATAGTTTTAACGAATATATGTGTTGCGATGCCACCCATCTTTGGTTCTTCAGTTAGTTTCAATTTTTTAAACATAACATAGGTGGCAAAAATAAAATTGATAAAAAAGAAACTTTATTATCTTTTTTCTCTTTTCTTCTTCTAAAATAGTTCATCTTTTGTCTTCTTGCGTATATTACTTCACATAAGAGAGAAAGAGGGTTTGGAAGTTGAAAGAGAAGAAAGATGTTGACCGTTTTGACTACTTTTAAATTTGTAATTTCAATTTAAATTGTTTTAACTTTAGGGTCATACTTTCAATCTTTTTTTTTTGGATAAAGTCTTGGGCCAAATAACTGACCCGGCAGACAAATATCCTTTCAATCTTTCATAAGCTACAGAGTCCATTAATTAGTGATAGGCCCTGTTAGCTTCAACTTTTTTTCGTACATAATATTCTTTCCTTATATTTTTTGGGTTGGACTTTATTTTTTTTACAATATATATATATATATATATCAACTTTAAAAAAAAATTACTAAATACTAATAGTTTCATTTTTGGATAATTACTTAATGGACTAATGTCGCATCATTATTATCATTATCATCATTATCATCGTCGTTATTATTATTATTATTATTATTATTATTATTATTATTATTATTATTATTATTATTATTATTATTATTTGTTTGTGTTTTTACTTGAGTATATACAATTTTTTTCAATCTTAGTAGATTAAGTTTATATAGTACATAATCTTTTATCATTGTTAATATTTACTAATATAATTTTATTTTACACAAAATAAAATTTCTTTAAATGTGAGAATAAATACATTATTTAATAGGTCGTTATATATATATATATATATATATATATATATATATATATATATATATATATATATATATATATATATATATTTAATGTTATTTTTTTCTAAGACTTTTAAGTATTTTTTTTTCTCCAAAAATTCAATGGAAAAAATGCCCCCACATGTTTGTGGATAAGTTTATCCCTGCATCTAAATGATGTTCTATTTTCAGAGTTTGAATGGTAAGTTAAACAAGGTGTTTTTATCCATTAAAATTATGCTCTTAAAGGTGTCTCAGAGAATATGAGTGTCAGGGTTGAAATAAATGAACTAAGGCAACCGCGAAACAGCTAGGCAATATTTAGGGCGGATTTTTTATTTTAATAAATAAATTAATTATAATAATTATTAAAATAAATAATTTAAAAAATATTTATAAAAATAAATACTTCTCTCTTATCTCGTTTATACGGTAAATGAGATAATTTCACAAAGAAAAAGTCTAGGGGATCAGCAATTTTGTTAAATTTTGACCAGCATGTAACCAGCAAAAAAAAGTGAGCCATTGGATGAAATCTTACATCAATCCCACACCATTAAAACCATCTTGATGACTATTTGATGGCTACAAATCATAAAAATTGCTGGCCCCCTAGCATTCCTCTTTTGCATATATCTCGTTTAAAAAAAATTTGAGAATAATAAAAAATATTAATATTATTAATAATCCAAACTTTTAGAATGCAATTAGTACATAAAAAGATTGGTATAAGAGATTAAAATGTATATATTTGATTAATTAGTATTCAAAAAATTAAGAAATAACCGTTTCAATTCTCTTTCCACTACCCCTACTGTTATTTTTATTTTTCGAATTTAAATCAATCCAATTAGATTATAATTTAAATTATAACTTTTTATGTACTCTTTTTGAGTACTAGTTGATCAAACATATCCATTTTAATCTCTTTTACCAACCTTTTTATATATGAATTGCATGCTAAAAATTTAGATTATTGATAATATTAATATTTTTTATTATTTTCAATTTTTTTTTAAAATACATGTATCTTGTTTAGTGTAAACGAGATATACACGTGTTGCATCCACCTATCTTGTTTCGTTTATACTGTAAACGAGATACATGCAAAATTATCTCGTTTATAATGTAAACGAGATAAGAGAGAAATATTTTGATAAATATTTTTTAAATTATTATTTTAGTAATTATTATAATTTATTTATTTATTAAATAAAAAATCCTATTTAGAGCGGAGAGAGGGAGTGTATTTTTTTAGTTTTCTATTTTAACAAAAAAATTAAAAATAGTTATATATATAATATTTTAATTGAAAATAATAATTAAAACTTAAAACTTATTTCTTACAAAATAATTGAATATATCATATATCAAAATAATTAAATACAAATATCTCAAAATTAAACTTAAATATTATAAGGATAGGTTATTGTATTTACAGTCTATAAATACCATTCAATTCTTTGTTAGACGTTTCCTGTAAAATTATAAAAAAAATTATTAACAAAATGTATTTATGCTTCATGTAAATAATTTAAATCACAACTATAATTTATGCAATGAAAAAATTAATAACAATATTATTAGAGTTGAAATGAATTAAAATTTATAACTTACATAAATAATTGGGCTCGACGTTTTGTCCTTAATTTAAAGTCATCTATTATTAAATCTTTATTAAAATAAAGTAGCTACAATTTTTTTCTTAATGTAAATAACTAAATTATCTGTAAAAAATTCATCTGCCATTTTACTCCAAAGTCTTGTTTTAATAATTTTCATTGTTGAGAAAGTTTTTTCTGTTGTTGTTGTGGATACCAGAAGAGTCAAGACATTGTGAATCAATCTATCAACCAAATGATTAGTTCTTGATTTTTCTACTGTTTCTTTCAATCTTTGACATAACTCAGAAAGTGTTAAACATTTTTTAAATAATTTGGTATATCAAATTCATAATGTTGCAATAATTGAGCATTCAAAAGAATCCTTTCATGAGTAGAAAAATCATAAGGATAAAACTTTTAAGCTAACTTGCATATATTCTGAATATTAAACAACTTAAAATTGTCTTTAGAATTCACAGCAGTACTTAAAGTCAAAAGCTCCATAATTTTTTTTTAAATCTATTATTTAACTCTTGTATTTGAGAATCACTTGCTGCCAAAAACACATCTACTCGATAATGATGCTTAATTATTATCTTTATTGATGAGATCAACCTCTTCCAGCTATATACTGTATACTCCTATTAAGGATGTCAATTTCATACTTATCACAAAATTTATTAACAGTCTCAAGTAAATTGCACCGATTATTAGCCCTCAAATTTTAAAGTAGTTTTAATATGAAAACAACATGCATTGCATTCAAAATATTTTAGGATTTTTGTTATAATACTTGGTACAAAATATTAGTAATCCTTATAATTTCCTTCATCAAATGTAATGCAAAAATAAATTCAAATATTTTATTGACACCATAAGCCTCACTTCTTTGAGAAGAAGTTGTACTATAATCAATAATATTATTAAGAACGATATGAATAGGTATAAACATTCTGATTAAACTACAAATTGAATGAAAGTGAAAACTCCATCTTATATCTCGAGCTCTTTGTAAAATGCCCACTTTGTTTAATTTGCACCTTAACTTGTTTTTAGCTCATAATTGGTAATCAATTTTGCATTTTGAATTTTTTGAGTTTCTTGTAGTTGATTACATCATTTATAAGATGCACCAATAAAATTAACAATACCAATCAATTGTGTAAAAAATTCATAAATTTGAAGTACTTTTCTTGAAGCAGCTACTAGTGCTAAGTATAATCTATGAGAAAAATAATGGACATAATATGCTTGTCGGCAATCATTGAGAAATAAAGCTTGTAAACTATTCCATTCTCTTCTCATATTGCTAGCACCATCATACTCTTGACCTCAAATATTTTCAATTTGGAGATTATAAATAGAAAGCACAAACACCAATTCTTTTTTCAAAGTCAAGGTACTAGTATCACTAACATGTACAAGATCAAAGAAGCCTTCACGAATAAATTAAATATTTTATATCAACAAAACAATAGCCATTTGTTCATTTTTAGATTCATCACGAGCTTCATCAATAATGATACAAAATTTGGCATCTCTCATATCTTTTCTATTTGAGTTTTTCACTATTGTAGCAAGAACATGTAGAAATTTCTTCTGAACATTGCTTAAGTATATTTAGCAAATCTAGGAGCATTTTTTAAAACAAGTTTTTGAACACTACTATTGTAAGATCCCAAAGACTTTAAACAATTCAATAAAGTTATCTCGATTATGTGAACTCGAGCTTTCATTATGGCCGCTATAAGCACAACCTTAAAAACTCAACCATCTAATACAATTAATAGATGCTCAAAGTCTACACGTTAATTATTCTCAATTTTCTCTTATGCTTGTCATTTCATAAGTGTATTAATATGTTGTGATTGTTTCATCAAATCATCACACGATTTTGTTGTCTTGTGATGGAACCAATTGGGACCTTTACCAATGTGATTTAAAAGAAGACAATTCTTCCCACTATTTACCTTCTTCCGATTTCTGAAGTCATTTTTATTGAAGGCATTTGAACCTATGTTAGTTGAAGATTTCTTAGCAAATAGGTAAGTAAACAATATATAACATCATCTTTAATAGAATACTCTAACTATGAAGGGTATAATTTAAACCAAGAAACTTGAAAACGACGATGACTTTATCACTTGAGAACAGATAATTATGAAGTATTGATTGATTCGATCCAGTTTTAAGATAAGTTCGACGAATTTCATCTCTTTTACGATGAAACTTCTAAATCATTGGTCAAATTTTCGGATCTCTTATCAAATGATATACTTCCATTTGTTCAGGATTAAGTCATGGGTGCTTTGACTTTGAACTATCTGGTTGAGAAGTTAAAGTATTGATGTTTGAGAGTTTTTTAATTTTGATATGGAGCCGTTGAAGGAGTTTCGTAGCGTTATGGGGCTTTAGGGTATTTCACCGAGATGTGACGGCGTTGTCGAAGAAATCGGTGGCACCGATGGGGGGCGGAAATTGGTGGGACCGATTTCAGGGAGCGGATGGTGCACAAATCGGTGGCACCGATTGGTGACCCCTTGCCACGCGTCACGCATGCACCTGGCTTCTGGGTGGCCCGTGACTCTATCCGTGTTTCACCACTCAAAACCCCTCTTTCACTATCTCTTTCACCCTCCCAACACTATCTCTTTCACTCTCACACAAACTATCCCTTTCTGCTTACTCTCAACCCCACCATTTCACCATTGTTGGACCACAACAATCATGGTGAAAAATTTGAATAAAAATACCAAGAAGACAAAAAATTAAGGAAGTAAATCAACCAGAGTTTCATATTGTTAATTATCTTGGAGATCCAAATTATGTAAGTTTTTATTTTTTAATAATCTGATTTAATGATAATAATAGTGATAATTTTAGATTTTATTAGCAATATATATTATAATGGTACTAAGTAGAGATTAAGCATGTATGTATGTATGATTTTATTATTAGGTGGTTAGAAATAGAAATTAAAATAGGAATAAACCTTATATGTATGTATGTATGAATGATATGGTTAGTTAGTAAATTGAGTTTAATTAATTAGTATGATTAATAATAAAAATTTAATTAATTATTTTATTTATGATCATTAACAATTGAATTTTAATTCAGTAAAATTTACACAATAAATTAGTAATAACTAAACTTAGATTTTATGCTGTGTTAAATAATAATAATAATAATAATAATAATAATAATAATAATAATAATAATAATAAGTTGAATAATAATAATAATAATAATAATAATAATAATAATAATAATAATAATAATAATAATAATAATAATAATAATAATTAGTATGCTGTCTGTTTTATATGAATAATAATGATTATAACAAATAATAATAATATGTATGCTGTTTGAATAATAATAATAATAATAATAATAATAATAATAATAATAATAATAAATTAGTATGCTGTTTTATATGAATAATAATAATAATAATAATAATAACAATAATAATAATAATAATAAAATTAGTATGTATGCTGTTTGAATAATAATAATAATAATAATAATAATAATAATAATAATAATAATAAAATTAGTATGTATGCTGTTTGAATAATAATAATAATAATAATAATAATAATAATAATAATAATAATAATAATAATAATAATAATAATAATAATAATAATAATAGAGGCTGATTTACTTTGTAAGGTTAATTAATTTCTGTTATAAGGTAATGAATATGATTGAAGGATTTTTGTATAACAGATTTAATGTGTATGTTTGAAATGCAATTATGTTGGGAATTAGTTATAATGGACATGTTAAGGATAATTGTGTTTTTGAATAATATAGTTATATTATACTTGTTCTTATAACGGAAATGTGATATTGTAGGCTTCAAGGATGTTGATGTGCGATCATTTACACCCGCCGGATCCATACAACCAAATTGTTGAGTCACAGTTACGCGAGACTAGATTTTATTATGTATCCCAAATTGGAGTTATTAAAGGTCAGTCAGCAATGATTAATGCTCTGATTGAGAGATGGCGGCCCGAGACTCACTTTTTATTTTTCGGTTGGTGAGTGTGCCGTGACCTTGGAGGATGTGGCGGTAATTCTCGGTCTGCCGACAAATGGTCTTCCGGTTACAGGTCCGACCATGAGTAGCTTTGAGGCATTGGAAGCCGAGTGCTTGCACCAATTTGGAATTGCACCGAGGAAGACGGACTGTAGAGGGAGATTTATAAAATTAAAGTGGTTTAGGGGTTTGAAAGATCGTATAGTGTTGAATGATGATGTGCACATGCAGATGTATGTAAAGTGTCACATAATGTTGTTATTTGGGACAATTCTGTTTGCAGATAAGTCGGGTGCAGCGGTGCACTGGAAATTTTTACCTTTGCTCTGGAACTTCGGTGGGATCATACAGTTTAGTTGGGGTTCGGCATGCCTGACACACTTGTATAGATCATTGTGTAGGGCAACTCGTGTCGACTGCAAGGAGATGGACGGTCCACTGACACTGTTGGTCACTTGGGCTTGGATCCGACTACCATTTCTAGCGCCGATTCCTGGCAATCCCCGAGTGTTTCCAATTGCAAACAGGTAATTTTGATTAAAGTATGCATTGAAAGAATTGATAGAAATTGTATTTTGTTTAGGGTAAGATAAGTTAACTAATGGATTGTCCGTCGGCAGATGGCATAACTGGGACCGTCAAAACTATGCCTACCGATATAAAACGCTTGCGCACTACAGGAGGTTGTTGGATGATCTACAAGAAGGACATGTATTTTGTAAAATACAAGTACCTTATGTAACTTGTTAAGTGAATTAATTGTTGTGTAATCATCTGACTGGTTAGATGTGTCCAGTTTATTTGGCAGGCTTATGGCATTGGATACATCGACCCAGACGTAATTCCTTTAGCCATCCGTCATAATTCGATTATCTGGAGTGCCACAGTGTCACTTATATCTTTTGAATGCATCGAGTGGCATGCAACTGATAGAGTCAGGAGGCAATTTGGATTGACACAGGGTGTTCCTAATCAAGAGCGGGATCTAGGTGCATCACACGGCGAAGTTCTAACTGGGCCTAAGAATCAAGATTGGGCCGATACCCACTCTCTTTGGGTGATGCAGTGGACCAATCGGTATAGTCACACTCTCTCTGATGACTTGGAGCATTTACATTATCCATTGAAAATTTACATGCATTGGTACCGAGAAGCATTTGGTGACCACTTGCAATTGTCGAACCTTGTATTTGAAGAGAATCCAAAAGGTCCTCCACCACCACCACCACCACCGGCACCGGAGCCGGAACCGGCACCAGTACCTCCACCACCACCGCCACCAGAACCGCCCCAACAGGGGGTTGAGTATTTTGCACCATATGTTCCTGACACGCATCCGTCTGATTATTACTCAGCGTCAGTCCTAGCACATCAACAGTATTGGGGTGGTCCACAGTTTGAGTATGGAGAGAAACCTTCATTCAGTCAGCTGCTTGGTTTCATGGCATCGGGGTCGCACCACTCACATTCAGGTAATTATGTTGATATTCCCACCGACCATCAAGCACATTTGGGTGGTATTACTCCAGCTAGAAGGTCATTGGATTTGAGATCTCGAGTTCGCACTTCATCTGATAATTCTGGTGCCAAAATGTCTGTTGACTCGAGCAGAAGTGCTGAAGCGGCGGGAGGGATCATACAAAGTGGAAACCCTAGACGTATTCTGATGACTCTGATTGATGAGAGTAATAGAGCAGTTCATGATGAGACTGATAACTACCTAGTAGACCATCCAGAGGATGCGGATGAGGATGAGGATGAGGATGAGGATGAGGATGAGGATGAGCATGAGAATGAGGGTGATGATGAGGATGACGATGCTGCTGACGAGGATCCAGCGCCTAGTGCAGGTAAAATAAACTGCTAGTAATGATTTAGGGCTTGATTATGAATTTCTATTAGTATCTTCATGGTGAACTTGTATTTGTATTTGTATTTGTATTACACAATGAACTTGTATTTCTATTTGTTGTGTTTTCATAGGTACGGCCACAAGTGAAAAAGGTAAAGGTTACAACTTTAGAGCTGATCCTCCACGTCGGAGTGCAAATCGGTATACACCATCTGCTTTTAACAGGATTGCAAAGAAGTGCAGAAAGCTATACAAAGATATGAAGTGGGCACCGAGGAAGTGAAGTTGTAACTATTTAATTATTGAGAATGTTAATTAGGTTCTTACTACTATTGAAGAAATAATTTGTACTATTTACTTATTGAGTATCTTAACTAGGTAGTTATTGTTGACTATGTTAATTTGGTTATTAGTATTTACTTATTGAGAATGTTAACTAGGTTGTTATTGTTGACTATGTTCATTTGGTTATTAGTATTTACTTATTGAGTATGTTAACTAGGTTGTTATTACTTTTTGCCTATCGAATATGTTAATTACGTTGTTATGACTATTTTTCTATCGAGTATGTTAATCAGGTTTCAAATGAATACAAGCACCAGTTGGTCAATTCAAATGTCAACGTCGTACATAAATATAAATTCAAACGAAATGTAAAAAAAGGTAACTACTACTCTTCGGCTGGACCTGCACTCGGCCCACCACTTTGACGACATCTACTGCGACTATGGCCCTCGGTACCGCATTGCTTGCATCGCCTCGGGCGACGCAACATACGAGTGTCCATCTCATTCAAGAAGCGGATCATCTTCGGCCGACCTTTGGCTACCCGTCTGAGGAACGGGTTTCCAACGAATCTAGGTCCATGATAAGCAGGCCACGTTGCCGGATTTCCCAGTGGTCTAAACCTAGCCCTGTATACTCTTCGAACTTGGTCCATCTTGTAAACATCATTAACGTACACTTGCCAATCCAACCTCTGATTTGCACAACACGCAAAAACGTGTCGACACGGAATTCGGTCAACCTGGAATTCACCACAGTCGCACCGATGGTGGCGTAGGTCAACTGCATACTCAACCCCACTAGGCATCTCGCGTACTTCGAAGACTTCATTTTCTCTATCAAAACAGCTAACCTGTATGTTACGTGATGCTCGTTGATTTGCATGCAGCTTGGTTGTCACCATCTCAGAGAACACAAGTCCAGCATTGATTCGGGCTTCAGCCTCATCTCTTTTCCTAGTGAACAACTCATTCAGTCTGTAAAATGTAGCCTTAACAAGTGGAGTGACTGGGAGATTGCGTGCACCCTTTAAGACGGAGTTGATACATTCCACAAGATTGGTGGTCATATGACCCCATCGGTAACCACCATCAAATGCCAAAGCATACTGCTCATGAGGGATCCGATCAAGCCAGTTGGTGTAAGCCTCACCCCGTTCCTTTAATCGTTCATAGCGCATCTGGTACTCCCTGGTCGTCCTCGAGTATCCTATGAAAAACATTCAGTCAACTATGAATACCATTATATTTGATCGTACTTACAATAAATTCAAAGTTCATTCTATTCAAACTTACCAATGTTGACGATAAGCTTCTGCAAGTAAGGTGCCTTGAACTTCCTTAAGAAGTTAGACTCAATATGTCGAATACAAAACATATGGAAAGCTCTAGGAGGAGGCCACGCCCCATTACTTCGTTCAATAGCTGACCTAATTGAATCGTGTCGATCAGAGATAAGTTCCACACCATCACGTGTCACCACATGTTGACGCAGGTTGCTCAAAAAAAAGTACCATGCATCAGAAGTCTCTCCCTCCACTATGGCAAATGCAATAGGCACGATGTTATTATTACCATCTTGTGAGACTGCAACCAATAAACAACCCTTGTATTTTCCATACAAATGAGTCCCGTCCACTTGCACCACTGGCTTGCAGTGTCTGAAGGCCCTTATACAGGGGTAATAACTCCAGAAGACTCTATGTAGAACACGTACATCAGGAACCAAATCATCCCCCTGGTAAGCAGGCATTGTTTCAAAGTGAACCACTGCTGATGGCTCTTTGTGGCACATGGCCTCAAACCATATGAGCAAAGCTTCATACGATGCTTCCCAACTTCCGAAAATTGATTCGACAGCCTGCTGCTTTGCTAACCAAGCCTTGCGATAACTGATGGTGTAGTTAAACTTTGACTGGACATCAGCAATTACTGATTTCACCTTTATAGACGGGTCAAACTCTACCAACGGCTTTATTGCTTCTGCAACTGTCTTGGAATCCAGCTTCGAATGGTCTTGAGAAATAGTAGACCTGGTACAAGTGTGACTTCCATTGTACCTCTTTATCTCCCAACAGTACTTCTTCTGCATTTTGGTTACCCTGATCAACCAGTCACAACCATTCTCATATTCTGTACATTTGGCATAGAATGTCGTCGGTTCCGACTCATATACCCGATAGTCCACACCTCTCAGGATGGTATAATCTTTCATTGCCTTGATTACTGCCTCCCTTGAACTGAATTCCATCCCCACTGTGAACTCACCATCCGCCACAACAGGAGGCGCTGCATACATCAAAAGTAATAAATGCTTCATTATGTACTCAGTAAGAATTCTTTTATTACAACTCAATTAATAAACACACTTTACTATGTAAGATCATTATAGTCTTATTTTTTGCTATTCCATCTACGTAAAGAACAACTAAATATCATTCACAAGAAAGAACTATTAATTAATAAAAAAATCAAATGCTAGTCACAAATGCCTAGTCACATATCACATACATTACTCATCCGACTTATTGATCTGCTACTTCAGAGTTTCACATAGCTACCTAGGTTTTACGCACCTGCATTCATATATTGCGGAAACTCCGGTGCGTGCATAGCCTCCAAATCCAACGACCGCATGAAAGAAGGCTCCTGAATCGGATGCGGATTTGCTAGTGCATTTGCAACTTCCGCCACATCTGCGTTCATGGCGCCGCCAGCTTCATCTTCATCTTCACCTAGACCGACGATCTCATAGTTACTTTCAAATTCATCTTCGCTTTCACTATTATAATCTTCCAATTCAATGTTACGGTCCGCTTCAGATTGCTCAAACTCAATATATAACTCGATGCACGACATTCGGTGGCGATTTTCCATGTACATTGAAAACATTTCATGCATACTCGCTTCGTCCGTCACGTACTTGGTCTGAAATTGAACAAACCCACCAAACACAGGTAAATGATACCTGTACAAAATACACGATACTCTCCTACATCTTTGAGAATCTATATTCTCACAAATCACACCTTTCAACTCCTCAAATGACAATGTGAACGGAATAACAACATCTAATGGATTTTCACACAAAAATTGAACTCCCTCATATGTTTGCAATAAGATCTGTTCGTAATAATAAATCTTCAATACAACTCTATCATCCATAACACTACACGTACTTGACTATTCTCAACCTCACAGAAATTTCTTTTACAAAAATGAAGGAGAAGAATCAGAGAAGAGAAGAGAAGAGGATGAACATTAGCTGAGACCGGTGAGGAAGAAATGGGGCTTCTGTGAACTCACCATCCGCTTTTTGTATGCACTAACGCGCAAATCGGACGGACCGACCGCTGCACCCTCAAATCGGTGGGTCCGATTGGTGCACCCCGGATTATAAAATTTTCTGCCTCCAGTAATCGGTCCCACCGATTACTGCACTCTTCACCTAACGTCTTTTTCCACCCAGAAATCGGTGGCACCGATTTCATGCCCCTCAACCTCTCCCTCACACAAATCGGTGGGACTGATTTGTGTTACTTCCTCTCTGCTTGAAATCGGTGGGTCCGATTTCTTCCCCCAAAATTCCAAAAAATAACGCCGTCATAACAGTGTAAATCACCCATAATGATCATATCCCAGCATAACTCACACCCCCAAATCATATCCAAAAAAATCAGCCGATGTTTGATACATCGAGTATTGAAGAGGTTGATGTTAATGTAACAATATTAGAAACATCTTTACTCTTTTGGTCCGTCTTTTTATAAAATATGTCTATTATTTTTATCTTATCTATGATTCAATTAAATTCATACAATTAGAAATTTACATAAATAAATATTATGTAACTTAACTAAACTCAATTAATTTTATTTTTTACAAATCAATAATATTAATATCACAAACAATTAATAATAAAAAAATTGAAAATAATATATGCTAGATTAACATTATAATTATCATTTTCAATTTCTGTCAAAAATTTAAATTACCATTATAAGATTATAAAGTAGGTAAATAAGTACATAAAGTAATAAAAAAATTAATAAAAAAATAACTCACAAAAGAAAAAAAAAGAATGAGAGATGATAATAGAAGATTATTTGCTATTCTATGCAAACTGAAAAGAAACGCGAGAATAGTACGAGAAGAGAAGAAAGCATTTTGTTTTCACTCTCTAAGAATTTTGAAAGAAAGAGAAGAATAATTCTTTGATTCAATTTTGAAAACAAAAATAAGGGATTACATGACTTATAACCTTTTTTTTAACGTAGAATAACTATCCATGGCCCAAGTTGGCAAGCCTATTAAGGGGGAGGCCCTAAATTTCCTTTTTGGGAGGGGCCACTGCCCACTGCCTCCCATCCATCCTATGAAGCTTTGCCCTTAAACTAAGGTGTGACCAGGACACATAAGAAAAGAAAAGAAAAGAAAAAACGAAAAAAAAAAAAAGGATAACGAAATATGTTAAAGGTTTCAAGAATTAGTTCTTAATAACATGTCATGAAATTATGTATCTTAAAAATTTAATATATCTCAAAAATTTAAGTTAATAAAAAAAGGTATATAAATGATTATATCTTTAAAATATTATCGCAATATCGAACTTGGGTGCTGTGACTTAAAGGCGACTGAGAGATAAAGAGAATATTTATTGTTTTTAAGAGTATTGTACTATGAAATTCAGAGTTGCCATCAAATAATTTTTTTTCTTTAATTCTAGAGTGGCTCAATGGATGTCAAAAGGAAAAATGGTTACTTTTTATTCTATTATTATTTGTCGATTTAATTTTATCGGCCCTTTTAAAAAATATATTTATTTATCCCTATTATTTTGACATAGATCTGGGCATCGCAATTGACGAAAATTAATATCACATTTTCAAGATTTAAAAAAAATTATTTGTTAGGCATTATATATATATTTTTTATAAAAATTAAGTTCAACCAACGATCATGATTAAATTTGAAATAAAATCTTAAAAAATTAAAAAAAATAGTTTAATTCATGCTTTGATCTTCTTCTAATTTTCATTATTGACTGATAACATATAATTATATAGTTTAATTATGATGATATTTTGTTTTATTTATTATAAAAGTTACAGCGAATCCACGCTTTGAATTAATTTTAACTTGAAGTATTAGAAATTTAACACATCCGTTTAAAATATTTAATTTTAGTCTATTGTACAAATTATTATAATTTAAATAATATTTGTATTTTTATTTTTAAAAAATTAATCATAATGAAATAATATAATTTACATGATAATAAGTGAAAAAAAAATCTATGAAACTTAATTTTTTATTTTTGTTTTAGAATAAATTAAGAAAGAATAAAAAATGCACATTAAGCTAGTATCCCAGAACAGTGAAAGATTTAAACACAAAACAATAAGTTTTGCCAAAAAAGAAAAAAAAAAGTAACCAAAAGTTGTAAAGAATAGATCATTTTAATTGTGTTTCGACTCTGATTTTTTATTAAAAAAAAATAATATAATAAGAATAATAATGGAGCAATGTAGCGTTTATGCACGATGCTTACATATATTAGATGCGAGATTCATTATTTATTTTTTTTTATTATAATAAAACTAAACAAACAGTAAATATTATTTAATTGATTTTTTTATAAATTGGATAAGAAGAAAAAATAAAATAAAAGAGAGTTTAAAACAAAGAAAGAATGATACATCATGCCAAATGGTAGTGCACATGTATTACTATTAGAAAATTACAAAACTTTGACACAATATCAATAATTTTTTTTATGTTTCTCTCAAAAATAACCTACGCTTTATTATATGCAACTGTTACATGTGTTTATCATTTTCACACTACACTTAATCAGATAATTTTTATTTTATATACAAAACAAACAAATATATTTTTATTTATTTATTGCTTATTACTCACACAGTAAACTCCGAAATAAGCATATGTAAAAGGAAGAAGTGAATAGGACAGGAAAAGAAAAAGAAAAGAAAGAATCAAAAAACTTTCAAAGGTTTTAAAAATTAGCTTTTATTATAATATTATAAAATTATTTCTCTCAAAAAATTAACTTAATAACACGAAGCACAAAAATTATTATATCTCTAATATGTCACTTTCGACAAGATCTTCTTTTGTTAATTGTGTAGCATTTGCTTTGGCTGCTGCATTAGAAGTGAAATTGGGAGCTGATTCAAATTTAATTGATAGCCTAAATCCATTCAAATAATATTTCATTTCCAGAGTTTGAATGATAATCATTCATGTATTGAAATTATCTCTATCTAATTTTTTTGCTATTGGAACAAAAACATGCTTAGTAGCAAAAGGTGTTTCAGAATGTATGCGTGCTTTGGCAGAAAGATAATCAAGGCATGAACGAGATAGAAAAAAAAGAAAGTAAATGAAAGAAGGATAAAAAAAATGTTAAAAGTTTCAAGAATTAGGTCTTGATACCATGTCATAAAACTAATGTTGGAATAAATTAATTTCAATAACTCAGATTATCCATATTGAATCACCAAAAAATATATCATCATATAAAAGTATACTTTTACTAGTAGAAATTAGAAATTAGGCAGAAGAATTATCTCAATCTTGTGGTTCTTTCGATCTTCCTCAACCAAAGTCTTCTGTATTCTAGGCGGCTGAATTGTGACTCTTCTGATGGAGAAAGAGCAACAAAGACAGCTTTGGTATATTAGGGACCGAAACCCTGAAAGCACTATTTATATTTGAGCATTGACACCCATTAAACCCTAGAGCCCAAATAAAATAGTATCTAAAGTCCAAAAGATAATATATATCTAAAATCCAAAAGATAATTATCTAAGGAACAAAAGATAATATCCGGTTTTATTCTCATTTAATTCCAAATCAAAAGTAATAATGACTTATTCAATTTAGCATTTATAACAATAAATGACATCACCATTATATAAGTCATTTAATTTGAAATAGCATAATTTGTGATTATAATTAATATATGTATTGCCCACAAACAAATTAGGAAATTAAAATAATTTCCTAACAATCTCCCACTTGGGCTATACATATATTCTTTCGTGATATAATCACATCTTATAAACTTTATGCGCGCATCTGAATGCTATTTCTCTCATTACTTTAACAATCTGGTCTGTCTCATACATTAGATATGCAACTACCGCAGCTTTTATCACATTAATGTCGTGACTAAACCACGACAATCACCATCCTAATATACTTAACGACATAGATCAAATTTGGATGAGTAATATGGAAATTACATGTCAAGTGATCTCATGCATGTCTATTTCCAGCTGGTCCAAACTTTATTGAGATCAAACACAATACAAATATTGCAAAATGAACATTTCACATAACATGAAATAAACCATCAACTTAATTCTGTAGAAAAATAATTCAATATCTGTCATAGGACATATAGCATAAAATAAACTCCCACTAAACCAAGGCATCACAAATATTGACACCCATCCGAGCAGTGTGCTCATGAAAGACTTTAGGGATCAATTCCTTAGTTAATGAGTCTACTAGCATATACTCTGTTCCAATATGTTCTATAGAAATCTGTTTTTCTTAACCTTTCTCCTTGACAACTAAGAGCTTGATGTCTATATGCTTTGATTTTGTCAAGCTCTTATTGTTATTGGAGTATAGTACTGTTGACTTATTGTCACAAAATATCTTTAATGGCCTTTCAATGTCATCTACTATACGAAGCTCAATGACAAAATTTCGTAACCATATGCCATGAAATTAGAATCAGAGTACCCAATGATATCCAACTTTTCTGATCTCTGATAAGTAAGCATGTAATCCTTTGTTCTCTTTAGATAACGCATTACAAGTTTAACAACTATCGAATGATCCATGCCCGGATTGCTCAAGTATCTATCCAACACTCCCACTATAAATGATATATCGGGACGTGTGCAGACTTGAGCATACATTAAGCTCCCTAGTACTGATGCATAAGGTTTATCATGCATTGCTGTCCTCTCAAGATCATTTTTAGGGCATTGCTTGAGACTGAACTTGTCTTCTTTAGTTACGAGTGTGTCTATTGGTCTACATCTTCTCATGCCATATCTACTTAAAATCTTTTCGATATAGTTCTTTTGTGATCATCCAAGAATACCTTGAGAACGATCTCTTAGTATCTCGATTCCTAATACAAAAGAGGCATCACCAAGATCTTTCATTTCGAATTTGTTTGATAGAAATTTCTTAGTCTCATGCAACAAGCCTATATCGTTATTGGCAAGTAGAATGTCATCAACATATAAGACTAAAAAGATGTATTTACTCCCACCAAATTTGCGGTATACACACTCATCTATGATATTGACCTCAAAACCATATGAGGTAATGCCTTAAACTTGTGATACCATTGACGGAAAGCTTTTTTGAGATCATATATGAATTTTTTCCTTTTTTTTTCTGTTGGATCTCCTTAATGACACTTCTTGAGGTTGTTGAGCTTGCTGTATGGGTTGGAGTTGAGGAGGATTCTCATTTTTTTTGGTATTGTAGCGGTATCTTGAGCAACAACAATATTCTCATTGTTCTTTTGTACTGTAACTGGATCTACAGCAGGATTTTCATTGTGCTCTTGTACTATAACTGTATCTTGAACAATAATAGGCACAAGGATCTGATCATTGTCAGTTACAGAATCTTTATCAAAAGTAACATTTCTAATATTTTCTTCCCCCCAAACTCAACACCCTCAAGAAATCTCGCATTTCCCGTTTCAAAAAATAGACCTTGATGTAGGATTGTAAAACTTGTACCCCCGTGAATGCTCAGTGTAACCAACAAAGTAGCAACTAATTGTCCTTGTGTCCAATTTTCTTTCATGCGGCCTATAAGGTCGCGCCTCAGCTGGACATCCCCAAATATGCAAATTCTTTATATTAGGCCTTTTTCCAATCCAAATTTCATATGAGTTTTGTTAACTGCTTTGCTTGGCACCTTATTATTTATTAAGGTTGTACACTGCGGTCTTTAAGGCTTCTCTCCAGAGTGATTCAGGTAAGAAAGAATGACTAATCAAACTTCTCATCATGTCCTTAAGAGTTCGGTTCCTTCGCTCTGCAACACCATTCATGCTAGGTTTGCCTGGCATGGTGTATTACGAAACAATACCACACTCATCTAGGAAAAGTGCAAAAAGTCTGGGACATTGCTCACCTAACCCGTCATATCTTCCGTAGTATTCACCACCACGATCAGATTTGACAGCTTTAATTTTCTTTCCAAGTTGAAGTTCAACTTCAGCTTTGAAAGACTTGAAAACATCCAAGGCTTGGGACTTTTCATGAATTAAATATAGATACCCGTAACGAGAGTAATAATCTATGAACGTAATAAAGTACCGTTGTCCATTCCAAGAGACAGTAGGGAATGGCCCACATATATCGGTATGTATCAGTTCTAAGACATCTTTAGCTCTATCGGCACCTAATTTTCTTTCGTTTGTCCTTTTCTCCTTTATGCACTCAATACAGACTTCAAAGTCTGCCAAATTTAGGGGTCTAAGAATTCTATCTGACACGAGCCTCTGAATTCTCTGTTTAGAGATGTGACCTAAGCGTTTGTGCCATAATGATGCCAAATTCTCATTTAGTTTTCGTTTTGTACCTGTTTGCAGTATTTCATTATTATAGGAATTTAATTCAAGCCTATATAGATTATCCACCAAATTACCAGAGCAAATATTATTCAAATTATAGAAGAGACTGACTTTATTGTCTCCGAACGAACAAAAATAACCTAATTTGTCCAAACAAGAAACAGAAACCAAATTCCGTCTAAATGACGGTACATAAAATGTCTCTAATAAATCCAAGTAAAATCCACTCGTGGAACATAATCTAAAGGTTCCTATAACTTCGACTGCAACTATATTGCCGTCTGCCACATAGATGTATCTTTCAGCATCACTTGGCGGTCGGCTCCACAGGCAACCCTGCATAGTAACACTTACATTAGTAGTAGCAGCAGAATCTACGCACAAAGTATCAACAGGTGCATAACTTAAACTAGTCTCAGAACAAACGAAAGTAAAAATTATACTCTTCTTTACACGCTAGGTGGAATATTTGGTACAATCCTTCTTCATATGTCCCACCTTCTTACAGAAGAAACAGGTTGAAACTTGATCCTGTTTCTTAGCCTTTTTCTGCTGAGAAGGCACATCCGTAGTGGTATTACGCTTTCTTTTAGACTGAGAAGATGAAGCCATGTGAGCACCTTCAGTCTTATCTTGCTGTAGCCTCTCTTCTTCTTGCACACAGTGAGATATAAGCTCATTTAAGGACCAAGTGTCCTTCAGAGTGTTATAACTCACTTTGAATTGCCTAAAGTGTGTAGGAAGGGAAATCAAAATGAAATGCACGAGTAAATTTTCAGACAACTCTAACTTTAGTGCTTTCAATTTTGAAGTAAGATGAGACATTTCCATAATGTATTCCCTTATGTTCCCTTTGCCTTTATACCTCATGGAGACAAGTTTGCTCAAAAGACTACTTGCCTCCGCCTTTTCATTCTTAGTAAAGAATTTTTCAACATCCTTTAGGAACTGTTTGTCCTCTTTATCCTCAGTAATTGAGCCCCGAAACGCCTCAGGAATTGAGCATTTCATGATCATAATGCTCATGTGATTGGATCTCTCCCACTTCTCTATTTTAACCTCATTGAGGTTTTCCGGAGTGGAAGTGGGTTTCTCCTCTCGAAGAGCTATATCTAGATCCATACAACTGAGGACAATCTCCACAGTATCTTTCCAAACTTTAAAGTTTGAACCATTTAGCATAGGAATACTGCTAATTTGTGCAGAAAAATTGGTAGCTAATTAAAGCCATAGTTTCTGGATTAGAACAAAAAAAAAAATATGCAGTAAACATTAGTTAAATAATGGAAAAAAAATCTATATTGAGATATCTAGAACAACATTAATTTTCAATCTTTGGATAGAAAATTAACTATAACTGATACTCTCATTGTAGTAATCAAATATTGTCAAAATTACTATCACACATTAAGCCTTTCTTTGGACCGACTTAATGCGCACATGGAAACTTAAACTTCGCAACCTATTTATTAATGCATATTTTCTATTAATTGGCCAAACAATAACATTCCTTTGGGCCGATTATTGAGCGCATAATTGATAGAAAATAAACAAAAGTGTGCAATGCTTATTATTTGGCCAAATAATAAATTTTCTTTGGGTTGATTATTGTCCGCATAAATAATAAGCATTACTTTATTCTTAATTAATTACCCACATACATATTTACCTTCAATATGTGTATGTAATTCGGCCAAATATAGACCTTCCTTTGGGTTGACTAATATTCGCATGAATTACATATCACCATATCCCTAATGTTTTAAATAAATCAATTTTTACAAAAGAGGCTACTTTGGCAGCATAATGTTCAATCAATTTATTTCAAAACGAAAACTTTATAAAGTGGGTGGGTATAATAATCCAAATTGTTACTAGTTTCTTTATGTAACAATTAAATAATATTTTCTATTACTCAATTTTTTTTATTATTATTAATATGTACACATAACTTGGACAAATATAAATCTCCTTTTGGATCAATTAATATCTACATAAGTGATATATACATATTAATCCTTATATCTTAAAAAAATAATCAATTAATTTTATACCAAATTAATGACACACGCAATTAAATCTGAGACAATTATAATTCAATAATATTCGATCAATGTTTCAAAATAAGTCATCAATATTTATTTTTTTAAAATAATTGTATGAACATCATCTCAAAAGAGAAAAAGAAAAAGGAATAACTGAAAGTCTGAAACACTATATTTCCATCATAAGTGCACAAACAGTACAACCATGTGTATAGCCAAAGTAATATGATGGTGTTTACGAATTTCCTAAGCATAACAATACGTGTATATGCATACATATAAGAAACCACGATGGCATACATACATGAAATATGATGCACGCACATAGCAAAATTACACAGGTGTACAGTGGCAATAAATCGAATCGTATATGTATATAGTTTTACTGTGCAACAATTCCAAATATATACGACGTACGTATATACATAGATATATTAATTCAAAAGGAATAATAAACCGAATATTTTGATGATTAAATTATGGATGATTCTGATATTATTTGTTAGAATAAATTAATTTTAATAGTCCAGATCATTTATATTGAATTACCAAAAAATATATTATCATGCAAAAGCGTACCTTTACTAGTAGAAATTAGAAATTAGATGGAAGAATTGTCTCAATCTTATGGTTCTTTCGATCTTCCTCAACCAAAGCTTTCTGTATTCCTAGGCAGCTGAATTGTGACTCTTCTGATGGGAAAAGAGCAACAAAGGTGGCTTTGGTATATTGGGGATCGAAATCCTAAAAGCACTATTTATATTTGAGCATTGGCACCCATCAAACCCTAAAGTCCAAATAAAATAGTATCTAAAATCCAAAAAATATATATTTAAAATCCAAAAGATAATTATCTAAGGAACAAAAGATAATATCCAATTTTATTCTCATCTAATTTCAAATTAAAAGTAATAATGACTTATTTAATTTAGCATTTATAACAATAAATGAGATTACCATTATATATGTCATTTAATTTGAGGTATATGAAATAATATATGTCTAACATGCTCTCTTATGTAGGAACCTTTTTTGTTGATTTGTAAAATCTGTTATGACTACTGCATACATTAAAATTGAATTTGGGTACCGTTTTATTCTATTGTTTGAAATGTAAGCCAAATAAAGTATTTTCATGTATTAAAATTATCTTCATCCAATTTTTTGCAATTGAAACAAGAACATGTTTAGTGGTAAAAAATATCACAGAAAATATGAGTATCATTTCTCAAAAAATTACTAAGGTGTGATTACGACAGAAAAAAAATGTTAGAAATTATGATATCATATAATTATTTAGTTTAATTTTGATAATATTTTTTATTTATTATAGACGTTAGATTATTAAATCTGCGCTTCGAATTAATCATAACTTAGGATCCTAAAAGTTTAACTTATCCATTTAAAATAGTTCCATATAATTATTATAATTTAAATAACATTTGTATATTTATTTTAAACAAATTAATCATAATAAAATAATATAATTTATAACGATAATGAACGAAACTAAAATCTATAAAAACAAATTTTTTTATTTTTGTTTTGAAATAAAAAAAAAGAACGAAAAAACACAAAATGAAAATTTGGCTAGTATTCCAAAACGGTAAAAAAATTAAACACAGAACAATAAATTTTGCTTAAAAAATAGAAAGCAACCCAAAGTTGAAAAGAAAATATTATTTAAATTATGTTTGGACTCTTGATATGAAATAATTTTTTTTCTAAAATAAAAAATATAATAAGAATATTAACGAAACAATATAATGTCATACAAAATACTTACACATATTACACAGGAGATCTATTTTTTTTATTATTCAAAAAAAAATTAACAAACAATAAACATTGCTTGTATTGGTCTATTTTATTGGTATTTTTCAATAATAATTTGTTATGTGAAGAAATTAAAAATTATTAGAAAATAAAATTAGTTGGCTTCACTTTTCTTAGTGATATGATCCCAATCAAGTCATGACTAGCTTTAAGGATAAATTTCTTAACAAGCTAATCAATCAAATTTACAAAAAAAAAAAAAAAAAAAAACAACAACAACAACAACAACAACAACGGAGAATTTTTTCTATTCTAAAACCTTGTCAAAATTAGTATTATCTTTCTATATTAATAGAAAACATCCATATTTAACAACAACAATAATAGCATATCTAAAATATATTCACCAACCAAACACATCAAAAGTCACATCATATATATTAAATTATTAATTAAAGTATATAGTTGAATCTACAATTTTACGTAACTAAATTATGATTTCTATCTAAAAAGTTTGACATTCAAAATTACATAACCCATAAGAAGATCTTGCTTGTGACATATGAAAAATTGACATAATCTAGATTTTAGCATAAACATAGCTTTTAGATAGAAGAAGGGCTTATGCAGGTGGAGTAGAATCTGGATTGACATTTGTATCTGAAAAATATAAGAATATGATAGGGTAAATTTTACAACTCAGTGAGCAAACATTATATCTATAACTCGCACAAGACGATACAAATTTATTTTAAAAGTTATATTTCCTTTTAGAGATAAGAAATTCATATTAAGTAAACATGCAAATAAATAGATAAGTAATCAAATATATGAACTAAAATGAAAATTCTCATTCCAGAAGTCAAATCAAATCGAATGTTACATATTTGGGCTGCTCCACCTCTGAGGGTAGCCCTTTCCTCTAGTGTGTCCATACGGTATAACAGATCTAACTTGTGGCTTATACGTTAGGCTAGCGATATCCCTATTAGTTAAGGTCTGAACCAGATGCATCTAGGTTAACATCATAACCACCATTAACTATGCTTTTTTAGTAAGAGTCTCCCAAACCAATTCAAAATAAATTGGATAGAACAAATCTCTAATACTTATAACATAATTAATTTCATAATAAACCAAATAGATATAAGTATCCATACTAAAAATAAAATTAAAGTACAATAAAATCAATTGAAAAAAAAATGTATGCTTTATAAAATATTTGAATATCGTCACGTGTGTATTTTAATAAAATTATGAATTTTTCAAAAAATAAATATTCATTCCAATGATTCAAAATTCATACCAATCAAATATTTTCCAATGTAAAACTCATAAATCAAATTAAATATTGATAGTAATATATTTAAAAATAATTATAGACATAATACCTATTTACAATTTGTTTCCACAGAATCGGAAGTAGTTCTGAGTGCGTCATTGAACTACCAAATAATGTTTAATAACTCTACAACTCTAGAAATATGACAATAATAATATTTGTAAGCTAATAATATTGTCAATTAACATAATCTTACTCAATTTGACAAAAATCGGTTAATTAGAATTTATGCATACCGATAAGTATAGGAATGACAAAAATTAGAGATATAGCTAATTATTAAATGAAAGAGTTACCTTGAAATCTCAGTAATAACTGAAACTCAAAAATTAAGTACTTCTCTCACTCATTAAGTTGAAGCTCTATGATTGCGATTGTGAGAAATGAGATTTCAATAAACAGAGGTAAAATAGAGAAGGAGAAGGAAGTAAGATGAAGCGAACTTGATGATGTTATGTGTTAAATTATAAAAGAAGGATACGAAAAGTGGAAAGAGATGAAAAAGAGGGGAAAAATAAGAAAAGGGAGAGATGAGGCTAAGAAGGGAGGGGGAAGAATAGAGTTTGGGAGACTCAAAGAGAAAGAAATTAAAAGGATAAGTTGGGTCACATTCTTCACGTGCTCTTTCTCTCTTTTTTTTGGGTTATAACATTCTCTCCCCCTTAAAAAATTCGGTCATCGAATTTTGAACTCATATACTGTGGTAGCTATGATAACTGCCTTCAGACTCAAACAAATATGGATACTTGTCGCGCATGTCATCCTCAACTTTCCAAGTTACTTCTTCTACTAAATGGTTTCTTCAAACAACTTTTATAGATGCTATTTCCTTAGATCGCAGTTTCTATACTAAGCGTTCAACTATAGCCACTGGTTCTTCTTCAAATGATAAATCCTCCTTTAGCTCTATGTCTAGTGGTGCAAGCACATAAGATAGATTGGAAAGATATTTGTGCAATATTGATACGTGAAACACTAGATGAATCATAGATAACTCAGGCGACAAAGCCAATCCGTAAACAACTGCACCTATTCTATCCGATATCTCAAATGGATCAATGTAACGAGGACTAAACTTACCTCTTTTTCTAAACCTCATCACTCCTTTCATAGGTGATACTCTGAGAAATACCTGATCACCCACTGAAAACTATAAGTTACGCATACTATTATCAACATAAGTCTTCTACCTACTCTGAGTTGCTAATAAATGTTCTCTTATTAAGCAAATCTTTTCAACTGCATCTTGTATTAAATTTGGTCCCACAAGTTTAACCTCACCAACCTCAAACCACCCAATAGGTGACCTACATCTTCTTCCATAAAAAGCCTCAAATGGTAACATTTGAATACTAGCTTGATAATTATTATTATAAGAGAAGTCAATCAGAGGTAGATAAATGTCCCAATTTCTACCAAAATCTAGAACACAACACCTCAACATGTCTTCGAATGTTTGAATCGTCTTCTTTGATTGTCCGTCTGTTTAAGGTGAAAAACTGTGCTAAGATCCATACGAGTTCCTAACGCTCTTTGAAAAGATTTCCAAGAATGAGAGGTGAACTGATCATGAGTTCCGTGATCGGAAATAATGAACACTGGAGTCCCATGTAACTTAACTATCTCATCGACATAAAGTTGCCATATCGAGCTGCACTAAAAGTTATTTTTATAGCAAGAAAGTGGGCTGACTTCATTATTCTATCCACAATTATCCAAATTGAATCAAAATTCTTAAAGCTACGAAGTAAACCTATTACAAAATCCATCGTAATCTCTTCTCAATTCCATTCAAGTATCTTGCAATAACCCAGTAGGCCTTTGATATTTAGCTATAACCTATTGGCAAGTTAAGCAATGAGAAATAAAAGTTCCTATATCTCTCTTCATGCCTTCCTACCAAAATAATTATTTCAAATCTTGATACTTCTTGTTAGAGCATGGGTGAACTGTATACTTAGAATTGTGAGCCTCTTCCAAAATAGCTTTCTTTAAGCCGTGGTTATCTGGCACGCATAAGTGGTGACCACTATGCAAAACACCTTGATCAAGAGAAAAGTTCAAGTTCTTTCCATTACAAACACCATCCATAAGCTTTCTTAACTTCGGGTCATCACTTTGTGCAATTTTGATCTGTTTTATCAAGGAGGATTAGCCCAGACATGCACTAGAAAAATTCCTAATTCTCTGAGGTCAAATTAGATTCCAGTACCCTCAAGTTGGTGGATGTCTTCAATAATTGGTCTCCTTTCAAGAGTGATATGGGCTAGTCTATTCATAGACTTCCTACTAAGGCATATGCTACAACATTTACCTTGCTAGAATGATACAAAATGGTACAATCGTAATCCTTTAGCAACTCTATCCATCTCCATCACCTCAGATTCAAATTTTTTTATTGGAATATATACTTCAAAATCTTATGGTCCGTATATATCTCAGATCTCACCATAAAGGTAATGTCTCTAAATCTTTAAAGAAAAAACAACTACTGCCATTTTCAAATCATGAGTTAAATAATTTTGTTCATACTTCTTGAGTTGTCGTGAGACATAAGCAATAACTTGATCATGCTTCATCAATACACATCAAAGTCCTATTTGAGATGTATCACAAAAGACTAAAAATTCTCCAAACCCGAAAGGTAAAACAAGAACCGGTGCTGAGGTTAGACAAGCCCTAAGTGTCTGAAAATTTTTCTCACAAGCTTCTAACTATTGAAACTTTACATTCTTTTAGGTTAACTTGGTCAATGGTGTAGAAATATTCGAGAAGTCCTTAATGAATTACCGATAATAGCCGGCTAACCCTAAAAAGCTACGAATTTTTGACACTGATTTAGGCCTTGGCCCTTTTGAATGGCTTCAACCTTCTTTGGATCCATCATGATTTTATCTTTCGTACAACATGTCCTAAAAATGTCACTTGACCAATTCAAAACTCACATTTAGAAAATTTAGCATAAAGCTTATAGTCCCTTAAAGTTTGTAACACAATTCTCAAATGATATACATGCTCTTTAGCACTCTTAGAGTATACCAAGATGTCATCGTTGAAGATGATCACAAAGTGATCTAAGAAAGGTTTGAAGATCCGATTCATCAAATTCATAAAAGATGTTGGTGCATTTGTTAAGCCAAAGGACATTATTAAGAACTAGTAGTGTCTATAGTGAGTACAAAAGGTAGTTTTTAGAATGTCTTTCTCTTTTATCTTCAATTGATATTACCCTGAACACATGTCAATCTTAGAGAAACATATAGCTCCTTGAAGTTGATCAAAAAAATCATCAATCCTTAGCAATGGATACTTGTTGCGAATAATTATCTTATTGAGCTAATGATAGTCCACACATAGCTACATCGTTCTATCTTTCTTCTTTACAAATAGAATAGGAGCTCTCCACATATAAGTGCTAAAGCGAATGAATCCTTTATCCATCATATCTTTCAATTGGACATTTAATTCTCGTAGCTCAGCTGGAGCCATATGATAGGAAGGAATGGACACAGGATGGACTCCCAGAGCAAATTTTTTGAAAATTTTAGCTTCACGGCTAAATGACATTTCTGGTAGCTCACCAGGAAACATGTAAAAAATTCTCTAACGACAGGAACCTGGTCAAGACTAGGCACTTCGGTATCGATATCTCTAACAACTACCAAAAATCCTTGGCTTTCCTTGTCCATGAATTGTATAGAAATTATAGATGAGACAATGCTAGCTAAAGTGGAAAAATCGTCACCTTTAAAAACAAAAGGTGGGATACTCAAAATATCAATCTTCACAGTTTTGGAGTAACATCCAACATCAGCATGATAAGCTACTAATCAATCCATGTTTAAGATGACTTCAACATCTTCCATTGTTGTTAAGCGGATTAAGTCATCAGCTAGGGTATCAACTATGCTCACTCTAACAGCACAAGATCGAAACACAACTTAAACCACTGTAGAGACTCCAAGTGGAGTGCAACATGAAATGGGTGAGATAACAGTTCATGTTGTTTATCGAAATGGGATGCAAGGTATGGAGATTGGTGCACGAAATTGTGATCTCCAGGCTCGAACAAATCCTGGTAATGGCTCCAAAGCTTGGTGCTCTGATCTTAATTCATAGTTGTCACAACTTCGATACAACTAACCAGCAAGTGCACTGGGTCGTCCAAGTAATACCTTACGTGAGTAAGGGTCGAATCCCACGGAGATTGTTGGTATGAAGCAAGCTATGGTCACCTTGTAAATCTCAGTCAGGCAGATATAAAGTGATAATGGTGTTTTCGAATATTATATAGTAAAATAGGGATAGAGATACTTATGTAATTCATTGGTAGGAATTTCAGACAAGCGAATGGAGATGCTTTTTGTTCCTCTGAACCTCTGCTTTCCTGCTATCTTCATCCAATCAGTCTTACTCCTTTCCATGGCTGGCTGTATGCAAGGGCATCACCGTTGTCAGTGGCTACATCCCCTCTTCTCAGTGAATAATATGCTCACGTACCCTGTCACGGCACGGCTATTCATCTGTCGGTTCTCGATCATGCTGGAATAGGATTCACCCTCCTTTTGCGTCTGTCACTAACGCCCAACAATCGCGAGTTTGAAGCTCGTCACAGTCATTCAATCATTGAATCCTACTCAGAATACCACAGACAAGGTTTAGACCTTCCGGATTCTCTTGAATGCCGCCATCATTCTAGCTTACGCCACGAAGATTCTGGTTAGGAGATCTAAGAGATACTCATTCTAGCTTAATTCATGTAGAACAGAAGTGTTTGTCAGGCACGCGTTCATAAAGGAGAAGGATGATGAGCGTCACACATAATCATCACCTTCATCATGTTCTTGGGTGCGAATGGATATCTTAGAAGCGAAATAAGAAGAATTAAATAGAAAACAGTAGTACTTTGCATTAATCTTTGAGGAACAGCAGAGCTCCACACCTTAATCTATGGAGTGTAGAAACTCTACCGTATGAAAATACATAAGTGAAGGTCCAGGCATGGCCGAGATGGCCAGCCCCCTTGATCTAAGAACAATGCGTTCAAAGATGATCCTAAGATCCTAAGATGATCAAAAGATGGTCAAAAAGACTAGTACAAGGTCCTATTTATAATAAACTAGTCACTAGGGTTTACATGAGTAAGTAATTGATGAATAAATCCACTTCCGGGGCCCACTTGGTGTGTGTTTGGGCTGAGCCTAAGTGTTGTACGTGCAGAGGCCATTTGTGGAGTTGAACGCCAGTTTCTGTGCCAGTTTGGGCGTTCAACTCTGGCTTTGGATCCTTTTCTGGCGCTGGACGCCAGATTTGGGCAGAAGGCTGACGTTGAATGCCAGTTTACGTCGTCAATTCTTGGCCAAAGTATGGACTATTATATATTGCTGGAAAGCCCTGGATGTCTACTTTCCAACGCAATTAGAAGCGCGCCATTTCGAGTTCTGTAGCTCCAGAAAATCCACTTTGAGTGCAGGGAGGTCAGAATCCAACAGCATCAGCAGTCCTTTTTCAACCTCTGAATCTGATTTCTGCTCAAGTCCCTCAATTTCAGCCAGAAAATACCTGAAATTACAGAAAAACACACAAACTCATAGTAAAGTCCAGAAATGTGAATTTATCATAAAAACTAATGAAAACATCCCTAAAAGTAACTAGATCCTACTAAAAACATACTAAAAACAATGTCAAAAAGCGTATAAATTATCCGCTCATCACAACACCAAACTTAAATTGTTGCTTGTCCCCAAGCAACTGAAAATCAAATAGGATAAAAAGAAGAGAATATACTATAAATTCCAAACTATCAATGAAACAGAGCTTCAATCATATGAGCGGGACTTATAGCTTTTTGCCTCTTGAATAGTTTTGGCATCTCACTTTATCCATTGAGGTTCAGAATGATTGGCATCTATAGGACTTCAGATTTCGAATAGTGCTATTGAATCTCCTAGTTCAGTATGATGATTCTTGAACACAGCTTCTTTATGAGTCTTGGCCGTGGCCCTAAGAACTTTGTTTTCCAGTATTACCACCGGATACATAAATGCCACAGACACATAATTGGGTGAACCTTTTCAGATTGTGACTTAGCCTTGCTAAAGTCCCCAATTAGAGGTGTCCAGGGTTCTTAAGCACACTCTTCTTTTGCTTTGGACCTTGACTTTAACCGCTCAGTCTCAAGTTTTCACTTGACACCTACACGCCACAAGCACATGGTTAGGGACAGCTTGGTTTAACCGCTTAGACCAGGATTTTATTCCTTTAGGCCCTCCTATCCACTGATGCTCAAAGCCTTGGGATCCTTTTTATTTGCCCTTGCCTTTTGGTTTTAAGGGTTATTGGCTTTTTCTGCTTGCTTTTTTTCTTTTTCTTTCTATTTTTTTTTTCGCCTATTTTTTTTTCTTCTTTTTTTTTCTGCAAGCTTTGTTCTTTGCTGCTTTTTCTTGCTTCAAGAATCATTTTTATGATTTTTCAGATTATCAAATAACATGTCTCCTAGTCATCATTCTTTCAAGAGCCAACATATTTAACATTCTTAAACAACAACTTCAAAAGACATATGCACTGTTTAAGCATACATTCAGAAAACAAGAAGCATTGTCACCACATCAATATAATTAAACTAAGTTCAAGGATAAATTCGAAACTCATGTACTTCTTGTTCTTTTGAATTAAAACATTTTTCATTTAAGAGAGGTGATGGATTCATAGGACATTCATATCTTTAAGACAAAGTTACTAACTACTAATGATCATGTAATGAAGGCACAGACATAGATAAGCACATAACATAGAAAACGAAAAACAGAAGAAAGAAGAACAAGGAATGAATCCACCTTTAGTGATGGTGGCGTTTTCTTCTTGAGGAACCAATGATGTCCTTGAGCTCTTCTATGTCTCTTCCTTGTCTTTGTTGCTCCTCCCTCATTGCTTTTTGATCTTCTCTTATTTCATGAAGCATGATGGAGTGCTCTTGATGTTCCACCCTTAGTTGTCCCATATTGGAACTCAATTCTTCTAGGGAGGTGTTGATGTGCTCCCAATAGTTTTGTGGAGGAAAGTGCATTTGAGGCATCTCCGGAATCTCATGGTGATGAGATTCTTGTGCCTCTTGAGCTCCATGAATGGGCTCTCTTGCTTGCTCCATCTTTTTTTCTTAGTGATGGGCTTGTCCTCTTTGATGAGGATATCTCCCTCTATGTCAATCCCAGCTGAATTGCATAGGTGGCAAATGAGGTGAGGAAAGGCTAACCTTGCCATAGTGGAGGACTTGTCAGCCACCTTGTAGAGTTCTTGAGGTATAATCTCATGAACTTCCACCTCTTCTCCAATCATGATGCTATGGATCATGATGGCCCGGTCTATAGTAACTTCAGACCGGTTGCTAGTGGGAATGATTGAGAATTGAATAAACTCCAACCATCCTCTAGCTATAGGCTTGAGGTCCAATCTTCTTAGTTGAACCGGCTTGCCTTTGGAGTCAATCTTCCATTGAGCTCCTTCTACACATATGTCCATAAGGACTTGGTCCACCCTTTGATCAAAGTTGACTCTCCTTGTGTAGGGGCGTGCGTTCTCTTCCATGTATGGCAAGTTGAACGCCAACCTTACATTTTCCGGACTAAAATCCAAGTATTTCCCCCGAACCATTGTAACATAGTTCTTTGGATCCGGGTTCTTACTTTGATCATGGTTCTTGGTGATCCATGCATTGGCATAGAACTCTTGAACCATTAGGATGCCGACTTGTTGGATGGGATTTGTTAGAACTTCCCAACCTCTTCTTTGAATTTCATGTCGGATCTCCGGATACTCATTTCTTTTGAGTTTAAAAGGGACCTCAGGGATCACCTTCTTCTTGGCCACAACATCATAGAAGTGGTCTTGATGGGCTTTGGAGATGAACCTTTCCATCTCCCATGACTCGGATGTGGAAGCTTTTATCTTCCCTTTCCCTCTTCTAGAGGATTCTCCGGTCTTAGATGCCATCAATGGTAATGGAAAAACAAAAAGCTTATGCTTTTACCACACCAAACTTAGAATATTGCTCGCCCTCGAGCAATAAACAAAAGAATAGAAGAAGAAGAAGAAGAAATATGGAGAGGGAGAGGGAGATGTGGTTTCGGCCAAGAGGAGTGTAGAGGGGTGTGTTGTGTGAATTTGATGAAGAATGGAGGTCTTTATATAGGGAAGGGAGGGGGTTAAGGTTCGGCCATATGGGTGGGTTTGGGTGGGAAATTGGTTTTGAATTTTGAAGGTAGGTGGAGTTTATGAGGTAGGTTTTATGGGGAAGAGTGGATGGATGTGAGTGGTGAAGAGGTGATGGGGAAGAGAGTTTGAGGTGATTGGTGAAGGGTTTTTGGGGAAGAGTGTTTATGGGGTTGTGTGAAAGAGAGTGGTGAGAAGAAGTGAGTGGAGGTAGGTGGGGATCCTGTGGGGTCCACAGATCCTGAGGTGTTCAAGGATTTACATCCCTACACCCATTAGGCATGTAAAAATGCCTTTGTACCCAACTCTGGGCGTTCAGCGCCAGGTTGGTGGCCATTTTGGGCGTTCAACGCCCATCTGTGTGCCATTTCTGGCGTTGAATGCCAGAACCATGCCTGTTCTGGCGTTCAGCGCCCAGAAGCTGCCCATTTTGGGCGTTCAGTGCCAGAACCATGCTCTGTTCTGGCGCTGAACGCCAGACAGATGCTCCTCCAGGGTGTGATTTTTCTTCTGCTGTTTTTGATTCCGTTTTCAATTTTTATATTTATTTTGTGACTCCACATGATCATGACCCTAAGAAAACATGAAAAACAATAAAAATAAGAATTAGATAAACATTGGGTTGCCTCCCAACAAGCGCTTCTTTAATGTCAATAGCTTGACAGTGGGCTCTCATGGAGCCTCACAGATGTGCAGAGCTTTGTTGAGACTCTCCAACACCAAACTTAGAGTTTGGATATGGGAGTTTAATACCAAACTTAGAGTTTGGTTGTGGCCTCCCAACACCAAACTTAGAGTTTGACTGTGGGGGCTCTGGTTGACTCTGCTTTGAGAGAAGCTTTTTCTGCTTCCTCTCCATGGTTGCAGAGGGAGATCCTTGAGTTTTAAATACAAGGGAGTCCTCATTCCATTGAAGGACTATTTCACCTCTGTCAACATCAATTACAGCTCTTGCAGTGGCCAGGAAAGGTCTTCCTAGGATGATGGATTCATCCTCTTCCTTTCTAGTATCCAGGACTATGAAATCAGTAGGTATGTAAAGGTCCTCAACCTTTACTAATACACCTTCTACTTGTCCATAAGCCTGTCTTCTTGAGCTGTCTGCCATCTCTAGTGAGATTTTAGCAGCTTGCACCCCATAGATTCCCAGTTTCTCTATTACAGAGAGGGGCATGAGGTTTATTCCTGAACCAAGGTCACACAGAGCCTTAAAGATCATGGTGCCTATGGTACAGGGTATTATGAACTTTCCAGGATCCTGTCTCTTCTGAGGCAATGTCAGTTGATCCAGATCACTTAGTTCATTGATGAACAAGGGAGGTTCAACTTCCCAAGCATCAATGCCAAATAATTTGGCATTCAGCTTCATGATTGCACCAAGAAACTTGGCAGTTTGCTCTTCAGTAACATCCTCATTCTCTTCAGAAGAGGAATACTCATCAGAGATCATGAAGGGCATAAGGAGGTTCAATGGAATCTCTATGGTCTCTAGATGAGCCTCAGAGTCCTTTGGTTCCTCAGAGGGAAGCTCCTTTTTGGTCACTGGACGTCCCAGGAGGTCTTCCTCTTTGGGATTCACGTCCTCTCCTCTCCTCACAGGTTCGGCCATGGCGCTTATGTCAATGGCCTTGCACTCTCCTTTTGGATTCTCTTCTGTATTGCTTGGGAGAGTACTAGGAGGGATTTCAGTGATCCTTTTACTCAGCTGGCCCACTTGTGCTTCCAGATTTCTAATGGAAGACCTTGTTTCATTCATGAAACTTACAGTGGCCTTAGATAGATCAGAGACTAGATTTGCTAAATTAGAAGCATTTTGTTCAGAGTTCTCTGTCTGTTGCTGAGTGGATGATGGAAAAGGTTTGCTATTGCTAAACCTGTTTCTTCCACCATTATTAAAGCCTTGTTGGGGCTTTTGATCCTTCCATGAGAAATTTGGATGATTTCTCCATGTTGAGTTATAGGTGTTTCCATAAGGTTCACCTAAGTAATTTACCTCTGCTATTGCAGGGTTCTCAGGATCATAAGCTTCTTCTTCAGAAGATGCCTCTTGAGTACTGTTGGATGCAGCTTGCATTCCATGCAGACTCTGAGAGATCATATTGACTTGTTGAGTCAATATTTTATTCTGAGCCAATATGGCATTCAGAGTATCAACTTCAAGAACTCCCTTCTTCATAGGCGTCCCATTACTCACAGGATTCCTTTCAGAAGTGTACATGAACTGGTTATTAGCAACCATGTCAATGAGTTCTTGAGCTTCTGCAGGCGTTTTCTTTAGGTGAATGGATCCACCTACAGAGGTATCCAATGACATCTTTGATAGCTCAGATAAACCATCATAGAATATATCCAGGATGGTCCATTCTGAAAGCATGTCAGAAGGACACTTTTTGGTCAACTGTTTGTATCTTTTCCAAGCTTCATAGAGGGATTCACCTTCTTTCTGTCTGAAGGTTTGAACATCAGCTCTAAGCTTGCTCAGCTTTTGAGGAGGAAAGTACTTGGCTAAGAAAGTCGTGACCAGCTTATCCCAAGAGTTCAGGCTGTCTTTAGGTTGAGAATCCAACCATAATCTAGCTCTGTCTCTTACAGCAAAAGGGAAAAGCATGAGCCTGTAGACTTCAGGATCTATTCCATTAGTCTTAACAGTATCACATATCTGCAAGAATTCAGTTAAGAACTGAAAAGGATCTTCAGATGGAAGTCCATGAAACTTGCAGTTCTGCTGCATCAGAGAAACTAATTGAGGTTTCAGCTCAAAGTTGTTTGCTCCAATGGCAGGAATGGAGATGCTTCTTCCATGTAAATTGGAATTAGGTGCAGTAAAGTCACCAAGCATCTTCCTTACATTATTATTATTTTCGGCTGCCATCTCCTTTTCCTGTTCGAAAATTTCTGAAAGGTTATCTCTGGATTGTTGTATTTTAGCTTCTTTTAATTTTCTCTTCAGAGTCCTTTCAGGTTCTGGATCTGCTTCCACAAGAATGTTCTTATCCTTGCTCCTGCTCATATGACAAAGAAGAAGGCACAGAAAAATAATAATAATAATGGAGATCCTTTATACCACAGTATAGGGATCCCTTTGTGAGTGGAAGAAAAGAGGGGGAGACAAAGAATGTGATGTAAAGGAAGAAGCACAACTGTACGGATGGAAGAGATGTGAGATGAGATGTTAGGATATGAATGAATAAATAGAATAGGATGGGGGAGGTATAATTTTCGAAAATTATTTTGAAAAAGAGTTAGTGATTTTTGAAAAATGGTTTTTGAAAAATGTTAGAAATTTTCGAAAAATTTTTAAAATTTAAAAATAAAAATAAAAATAATTAGTTAATAAAAAAGAAATTTTTGAAAAAGAGGAAAGATATTTTCGAAAATTAGAGAGAGAGAGTTAGTTAGGTAATTTTGAAAAAGTTAAGAAACAAACAAAAAGTTAGTTAGTTAGTTGAAACAAATTTTGAAAAGATAAGAAGTTAGGAAGTTAGAAAAGATATTTTGAAAAGATATTTTTGAAAAAGATAAGATAAGAAGATATTTTTGAAAAGATATGATTGAAATTAGTTTTGAAAAAGATTTGATTTTTAAAATCACAATTAATGACTTGATTCATAAGGAATCACAAGATATGATTCTAGAACTTAAAGTTTGAATCTTTCTTAACAAGCAAGTAACAAACTTCAAATTTTTGAATCAAAACATTAATTGATTATGTTATTTTCGAAAATTTGGTATAAAAATAAGAAAAAGATTTTTTTTTTTTGAAAAATATTTTTGGAATTTTCGAAAATAACTAAGAATTTTGAAAAAGATTTGATTTTTGAAAAAGATTTTGAAAAAGATAAGATTTTCAAATTGAAAATTTGATTTGACTCATGAGAAACAATTTGATTTTTAAAAATTTTTGAAAAAGTCAACTCAATTTTCGAATTTGATGAGAGAAAAAGGGAAAGATATTTTTTTGATTTTTGAATTTTTATGATGCAAGAGAAAAACACTAAAAGGATGCAATGCATGAAATTTTTAGATCAAAACAATGAATGCATGCATGAATGCTATGAATGTCAAGATGAACACCAAGAACACTATGAAGAACATGATGAACATCAAGAACATAATTTTGAAAAGTTTTTAATGCAAAGAAAACATGCAAGACACCAAACTTAGAATTCTTTAATGCTTAGACACTAAGAATTCAAGAATGCATATGAAAAACAAGAAAAGACACAAAACAAAAAATCATCAAGATCAAACAAGAAGACTTACCAAGAACAACTTGAAGATCATGAAGAACACTATGAATGCATGAAATTTTCGAAAAATGCAAGATGCATATGCTAGTGACACCAAACTTATAATGTGACTCAAGACTCAAACAAAAAACACAAAATATTTTTGATTTTTATGATTTTCTAATTTTTTTGGATTTTTTTCGAAAATAATATGAAAAAGAAAAAATAAGGATTCCAAAATTTTTAATATGAATTCCAGGAATCTTGCCATGTTAGTCTAAAGCTTCAGTCCAGGAATTAGACATGGCTCACTAGCCAGCCAAGCTTTCAATGAAAGCTCCAGTTCAAAACACTAGACATGGCCAATGGCCAGCCAAGCTTTAGTCTTTAACACGAGAGTATATTGCTCTTTGATAACAAATTGCAAGCCTCAGTCTAAAAGAATTTAGACATGGCTTTACAGCCAGCCAGGCTTCTCATGCTTCATGAAGCACTAGAATTCATTCTTAAAAATTTTGAATAAATTTTTGAAAACATTTTTATTTTTTTTTTTCGAAAACAAAAGAGAAATTTTTTTTTGAAAATATTTTTGAAAGATTTTTGAAAAGAAAACGAAAAGAAAGTTACCCAATCTGAGCAACAAGATGAACCGTCAGTTGTCCAAACTCAAACAATCCCCGGCAACGGCGCCAAAAACTTGGTGCACGAAATTGTGATCTCCAGGCTCGAACAAATCCTGGTAATGGCTCCAAAGCTTGGTACTCTGATCTTAATTCATAGTTGTCACAACTTCGATACAACTAACCAGCAAGTGCACTGGGTCGTCCAAGTAATACCTTACGTGAGTAAGGGTCGAATCCCACGGAGATTGTTGGTATGAAGCAAGCTATGGTCACCTTGTTAATCTCAGTCAGGCAGATATAAAGTGATAATGGTGTTTTCAAATATTATATAGTAAAATAGGGATAGAGATACTTATGTAATTCATTGGTAGGAATTTCAGACAAGCGAATGGAGATGCTTTTCGTTCCTCTGAACCTCTGCTTTCCTGCTATCTTCATCCAATCAGTCTTACTCCTTTCCATGGCTGGCTGTATGCAAGGGCATCACCGTTGTCAGTGGCTACATCCCCTCCTCTCAGTGAATAATATGCTCACGCACCCTGTCACGGCACGGCTATTCATCTGTCAGTTCTCGATCATGCTGGAATAGGATTCACCCTCCTTTTGCGTCTGTCACTAACGCCCAACAATCGCGAGTTTGAAGCTCGTCACAGTCATTCAATCATTGAATCCTACTCAGAATACCACAGACAAGGTTTAGACCTTCCAGATTCTCTTGAATGCCGCCATCATTCTAGCTTACGCCACGAAGATTCTGGTTAGGAGATCTAAGAGATACTCATTCTAGCTTAATTCATGTAGAACAGAAGTGTTTGTCAGGCACGCGTTCATAAAGGAGAAGGATGATGAGCGTCACACATAATCATCACCTTCATCACGTTCTTGGGTGCGAATGGATATCTTAGAAGCGAAATAAGAAGAATTGAATAGAAAACAGTAGTACTTTGCATTAATCTTTGAGGAACAGCAGAGCTCCACACCTTAATCTATGGAGTGTAGAAACTCTACCGTATGAAAATACATAAGTGAAGGTCCAGGCATGGCCGAGATGGCCAGCCCCCTTGATCTAAGAACAATGCGTTCAAAGATGATCCTAAGATCCTAAGATGATCAAAAGATGGTCAAAAAGACTAGTACAAGGTCCTATTTATAATAAACTAGTCACTAGGGTTTACATGAGTAAGTAATTGATGAATAAATCCACTTCCGGGGCCCACTTGGTGTGTGTTTGGACTGAGCCTAAGTGTTGCACGTGTAGAGGCCATTTGTGGAGTTGAACGCCAGTTTCTGTGCCAGTTTGGGCGTTCAACTCTGGCTTTGGATCCTTTTCTGGCGCTGGACGCCAGATTTGGGCAGAAGGCTGGCGTTGAACACCAGTTTACATCGTCAATTCTTGGCCAAAATATGGACTATTATATATTTCTGGAAAGCCCTGGATGTCTACTTTCCAACGCAATTGGAAGCGCGCCATTTCGAGTTCTGTAGCTCCAGAAAATCCACTTTGAGTACAGGGAGGTCAGAATCCAACAGCATCAGCAGTCCTTTTTCAACCTCTGAATCTGATTTCTGCTCAAGTCCCTCAATTTCAGCCAGAAAATACCTAAAATCACAGAAAAACACACAAACTCATAGTAAAGTCCAGAAATGTGAATTTATCATAAAAACTAATGAAAACATCCCTAAAAGTAACTAGATCCTACTAAAAACATACTAAAAACAATGTCAAAAAGCGTATAAATTATCCGCTCATCAGAGATATATATGAATAATGAGAACCTGTATCAATAATATTCTAGCGTCTAAGAAACAAACTTGTAAAGTACTTGCCACAAGTGCATTGGATACTTGAGCATCTTGACGTGTCAAAGCATACACATGTATCTGATCTCTCTCTCTAACTTCCTCCTCTATTATAAGTTTGACCTTTACCACCTGCTCCTTTGCCACCAGAGCTAGAAGAATTCCTAATAGACATAGCTAAAGATGAAGATATAAGTGTTGTAGGACGTGAAATACCCTAAGCAAAGTCTCGTTTAGGATGGGGTCAATCTCTCCTTAGATGACTAGATTGGCCACAAACCAAAATATGCTCCAGTGGCTTTGAAATATACACTAAAATGGTAACTCCCATACTGCTGGCGGTAAAATTTAGTTGGTCTTGCCTAATTAGAACCCTGTTCACTAGATTGAGAGGTGCTCCCAATAAAAGGTATTGGACTCAAAACCCTTATGGGAGCAAATCTAGAAGAAGCAAGCCCACTGAAAGATGTTTGAGGACGAGACCGATTAACCATGTTGATTGGTCTGACCATGAAAATAACTGAAATCTCATTGCACTAGATCCACCGAAAAATTATCTCTTCATCTTGGACTTCTTACCAACATCCTTATAAGCATTTCTCTCTGCTATCCCAACTTCAATTCCATAAACAGAGTTTAGGATCTCCTTAAAAAATATGTGTCTAACTTCAGGCATAAGAGTAGTGTACATAGATTCTACTAATCCTCGAACAAACCTACAAATTTTCCTCTCTTTTGAATTCACCAAGTAAGGGGCACTCTTGGAAAATCTAGTGAACTCCTTAGCATACTCAATCACTGACATATTCTCTTGTATTAATATTTCAAAGGTAATTGCATCCTCTGCTTGCTTATTAGCTGGATAAAATCGAGCAAAAAATTCTTAGGTGAACTCTTTCTAAGAAGGAGGAGGAAGTCTAACTGCTTCTTTGCTCTCAATAAGAGACTCATACCAATACCTTTCTAAACCACAAGTGTTGTAGGATACTAACTTAACATTCTATTTTTTTAGTGTACTGGAGAGTCCGAATAGCTTTCTTTGCATATTCTAAATATTGTTGTGGATCTTCGTTTAAGGAATCTCTATTAAAAATAGATGAATTCACCCCTATTTTGATTTATTAAGGCTTGCAGCACCACATTAAGGGATTGATTCATTCCTCTCATTTCAGCTGCTAAGTCCAATTGAGCTTCTTCCGTTGCAAGGTTCTCTTAAATTCTCTCACGGGGTATTCCTCATCCGTACCTATTAGATATTCTTTGGCTTCTTGGTCTTTGTCAAGTCACTCCTTATGGAGGGAAACTGCCCTTTAGATTCACCAGTATCAGGAGCATGAACATCTCTATTATGTTTTTTCTTAGGTAGTATCTTCTACTATTGAGTAAGTAAAGCGATTGGATCACAAATGACATATGTATACGGAGTTCAAAAGACAATATGACTGATAGAAGAAATTACAAAGATAAAGAATTGAAGATAACTTCAACATCACACTTTATGAAAATGGGCCGGCTTCCATTTGCACAATTATGATCTTACTAAAGGACACTTGCTCTATATTACACAGAAAATCCTAAAACTCTGATAACACTTTGTCATGGCCCGAACAAACCCATGACTGGCGCTCAAGGGATAAATCTCTCAACAAACCAATCAACCAAATTTACAGAAAATAGAAAGAGTCTCCTCTATTCTAGAACCTTGCCAAAATGAATATTATCTTTCTATATCAATAGTAACTATTCATATCTAACAACAACAATAGCATATCCCGAATATATCCACCAACCAAACATATCAAAAGTCACATCGTATATATTAAGTTATTAACTAAAGTATATAGTTGAATCCATTGTTTAACATAATCAAATTATAATTTCTATCAAAAGAATTTGACATCCAAAATAACATAATCCACAAGAGGATCCTATCAGTGACATATGGAGTATTGATATAATCTAAATTTAAGCACAAAGGTTCCACAATATACAAACATAGCCCTTGGATAGAAGAAGGGCTCACCAGAATTACTAAGATCTACTGTAGGGCAGGTGGAATGAAACCTGGATTGACACCTGTATCTAAAAAATATTAGAATATGATAGGTAAATTTTGTAACTCAGTGATCAAACATTATATTTATAACCCACACAAGACGATACAAATTTTATTTTGAAAGTTATATTTTTTTTAGAGATAAGAAATTATATTAAGTAAATATGCAAATAAATAGGTAAGTAATCAAACATATGAACTGAAATGGGAGTTCTTATTCCAGAAGTCAAATCAAATCGAATATTACATACTTGGACAGCTCCACCTTTAAGGGTAGTCCTTTTCTCTAGTGTGCTCGTATGGTATAACATATCCAACGTGTGATCTACATGTTAGGCTAGCAATGACTCTGCTAGCTGAGGTCTGAGTCAGATTTTCCCAAACCAATTTAAAATAAATTAGGTAGAATACATCTTTAATACTTATAACATAATATTAAATTTCATAATAAACTAAATACATATAAATATCCATACTAAAAATCAAATTAAAGCACAATAAAGTCAATTGAAAAAAAATGTATGCTTTATAAAATATATGAAAAAATCATATATCAAATTAAATACTGATAGTAATATATTTTAAAATAATTATAGATATAATATCCACTTACAACTTGGTTCCATAGAACCGGAAGCAACCTTGAACACGTCGCCGAACTACCAAATGATGTCCAATAACTCTATAATTTTAGAAATATGACAATAATAATATTTGTGAACTAATAATGTTGTCAATTGTAAGACCTCAGATTTTCAAAAATTAAATAATAAGTTACTTATGATTTATTATATGTATTTAAGACTATATTTTCAGAGATTTTTATATATAAGTTGGGCAATTTCTCATTTATAATTTAGAGCTTTAATAATTGAAAAATAATGAGAATTTTATGTGTTTTAATTTGAATATTAAGCTTTTGAACCTTATTTTATAAATAAAGGATAATTAATTTAATTATCTCTAATTTTATTAGAATTAGTATTTATTTGAAAGTAATTTGCAAATTGATAATAAAATGATATTTCAAAGATTTTTATTTGGTATTTAATTTTGTTTTGAATTAATATTCTACTCCTTAATTTTATTAAAATTACCAAAATTATCCAAACTTTAATTTCTACTCGCACCACTCTAACTCTAACACAACACAACCCACACTCACCCACACCAAAACCCTAGTCGTCACCCCCACCCCCTTTCACCTAACGCACACACATGGCACACACATGGCACACACCATACACACACACCGTGAAAGAGAAGAAGAGAAGATAGAGAGAAGAAAAGGACGGTGCCGGTGGGGTTGGAAGCCGCCGTCGCCGTCATCACCAAAAGAGGAGGGGAGAAAGAGGGATGCCGTCGAGTTAGCAAGAGGAGGGAGAGAGAGAGAGAGAGAGTTCTTGTGATGGAGGGGGAGATGCCGCAAGGATCCCCATTGTCAGGGGAGAAGGAGCCGTGCTTCCATGCCACCGTCGAGCAAGCTCCGTCGCTGTCGTTCCCGTGTCGCCATCGCTGTTAGACCCGTCGTCGCCGTTGTGACGGGCTAAGAAGGAGACAACTTAAGAGAGAGGGGAAACACAATAGAGAAGAAGAGAAGGTCGTGCTCCATCGTTGCTGAAGCCTTCATGGCCGCCGCTGCTGTCCGAGATGCCACCTAAGGACGCCACTGCCATTGTCATGGTCGTCGGCAAGTTGTACGGTGTTGTTGAGGTCACTATTCTGCCACTGCCATTTCCGAAGTTCTTGGTTTGCCACTGCTACAAGCCGCATCGCCGTTCCGGTCACCGGGTATGGCGCGGTTGTCACTGGAATCAACCGCTGGAGCTACCGCTGCTCTGTTCTTGGTTTCTTCTTGGTACAGTAAGTCATTTTTCTTTGAAAATCCTTTTTTCATTATTCCGATATATATTGCTGAGATTTCTATGGTGTTATTGTGATAGGATTGAGTTTCGGTCCTTGCATGTCGCATTTGGAGTTGCTGTTGTTGTTGTAGAAGCTGTATGGGATTTTGGTTGCAGCTGCCGCTATTACGGGCCGAGAGAAAAGGGGTTTGCTATGTTTAATAATTACTGAGCTTCGACAATCGAGGTAGGGGATTTTCTTAAAATTTGTTTTAATTATAAGAATTGTTACAAGTCAATATCAATGAAAATATTTATAATTATAATTACATTAGTCTTATGGATTGAACTGGGTTGTTTTCGATTGATATAATTGTTTGTTTAATTGATTTGCCAATTGATTTAGATTGTTTAATTGGTTGTTGTTGAAGTGTCACTGTATTTGTTGTGGAACTGAGATATAACGAGTATTTGATTGGGTTGGAGTTGGTGCGGAATTTCTAGATCCACAAACTAACCGACAAGTGCACCGGGTTGTACCAAGTAATACCTCAGGTGAGTGAGGATCGATCCCACGAGGATTGATGGACTGAGCAATAATAGTCGAATGATTCCTTAGTCAGGCAAGCAGAAAGTGATATTTTGAGGGTTCAAAAGCATTAAATAGTAGTTCAAAGAGTAGGAAATGCAAACAGTGAGAATGGTGTAAAATATATGAGAGAAAGCAGTAAGGTTTCGGAGATGTTTTCTTTTCTGGATTACGTTTTCTTACCAACTACTTTAATCAAGATTCATTTCATGGCAAACTATTAGTGACTAAAATCTAATGTCTTAGTGATTTAGTCTCCTCTAACCTAGTTAACCGCCAATGTCTTGGTCACTTAATTTCGATTAGAGGATTAAGTTCAATTCTAGTTTATTGCCACAAAAATCCTAATTACCCAAAGCTAAGAGGATTATATGTCATGTATCCCGATTAGTTCAAGTAATTAATGATTTAGGAGGAATTTACTTTCAAATGTTGTTCAGGTGAGATATCTATTCCAAGAATCACAAGAATGCGAATAGAATAAGGGTTATTCTTCCGATCTACCCAGATTCATAAAGTGAAGAACGAAAGTAATCCTTGAAACTGAATCAATACATTAATTAAAATAGAAAAGCAATAGTCTCAATCCATAGAAATAAATAGAGCTCCTAACCTTAACCGAAGAGGTTTAGTGGCTCATGCTTCAGAGAGAAAACTAGGGTTCCGAAAGTGTGAAAGTGCAGAAGTGAGAAGATCCCCCCTAAAGGGTGAATCTTTTCCCTTTTATAACTAACCTAATTTGATTTGAAACTAAAATAAAATAATAAATTCTAAAACTAAAATATTTTGTTTGTAAATAAAAGTAACTAAAATAAAAGATAAAATAATAATTAAAAGCTAAATCCAACTAAAGATGATCCAAGAGTGAGGTGAGATCCGGATTGCCCGGCACCCAAGGGGGGGGGGGGGCAGAATGCCTCTGATTTTGCTGGGTTATTGGCGCTAAATGCCAAATTGATCCAAATTTTACTTGAAATAATAAAAATACCAAAACAACTCAAAGTAGTATCCAAAGAGGATTTTAACACTAAAATATAATTAAACTCACTAAATTCTAAGTTAATTTGACTAGAAAATTCGAGAAAAATAGGGTAAAGATGCTCATGCATCACAACACCGAACTTGAACTGTTACTTATACTCAAGCAACTAAAAATAATGTAGGACTGAGAAGTAGAAAATTGCCCAAGACTTAAGTGTTCATTTAAGCTCTTGCCTAATTACTGAGTGTGGTTGATGACGTTGTGATTCTAAATAGGTTTGGCATCTCACTATCCTTTTGAGCTCAGAAATATTGATATCCCTCAGAACTAGAACTCAGATGGTATTATGGATTTTCTTCCTACTTAAGCTCTAATTGATCCTTGAATATAGCTTTTTCTTTTCTTTTCTTTGGTGCTTTGCACCTTGATCCTAGCCGTGACTCTTAGTGTTTTGTCCTCAAGCTTAACTTAGCACAAAAACACCACAAGCACTTAGGTGGGGAACTCTTTAAGTTCTAATTATTTTCTTTTAATTTCTCCCAGTTCGTGGTGCTCAGAGCATTTGGCATATTTTGTGATTGCACTTGGTCTCGACTCTTAATGTCCTGTCTCAAGAATTACTTGACACATTCACACCACAAGCATATAGTTAGGAAAACAACTCTTTGAGCTTTTAATCATTTTTTACCTTCCTAACTATTGATGCTCAGAGCCTTGGACCTTGCTTTTTTTATTATTATTTTTTTTGCTATTTGTTTTGCTTTGAAGAGCGGATAATTTATACGCTTTTTGGCATTGTTTTTAGTATATTTTAGTTAGTTTTTATTATGTTTTTATTAGTTTTTATTCAAAAATCACATTTCTGGACTTTACTATGAGTTTGTGTATTTTTCTGTGATTTCAGGTATTTTCTGGCTGAAATTGAGGGACCTGAGCAAAAATCTGATTCAGAGGCTGAAAAAGAACTGCAGATGCTGTTGGATTCTGACCTCCCTGCCCTTGAAGTGGATTTTCTGGAGCTACAGAGACCCAATTGGCGCGCTCTCAATTGCGTTGGAAAGTAGACATCCTAGGCTTTCCATAAATATATAATAGTTCATACTTTGCCCTAGATTTGATGGCCCAAACCGGCGTTCCAAGTCAGCATAGAAATTCTGGCGTCAAAACGCCAGAACTGGCATGAAAGCTGGAGTTAAACGCCCAAACTGTCACAAAAGCTGGCGTTTAACTCCAAGAAAGGTCTCTACACGTGAAAGCTTCAATGCTCAGCCCAAGCACACACCAAGTGGGCCCCGAAAGTGGATTTTTACACTAACTATTCTAGCTTACTCATTTTCTGTAACCCTAGGTCACTAGTTTATTATAAAAACTACTTTTAGTGATTCATCTTGTACCTCATGACACTTTACACGTTTCATATTGTATTCTCTACGGCATAAGTCTCTAAACCCCATGGTTGGGGGTGAGGAGCTCTGTTGTGTCTCAATGAATTAATGCAATTACTACTGTTTTCCATTCTATCACGCTTATTTCTATTCTAAGATATCCACTCGTACTTCAACTTGATGAATGTGATGATCCGTGACACTCATCACTATTCTCAACTATGAACACGTGCCTGACAACCACCTCCGTTCTAACTGCAATAGCTTGAGTGCATATCTCTTGGGTTTCTAATCTAAGATTAGAACCTTCGTGGTATAAGCTAGAATTATTGGCGGCCATTCTTGAGATCCGGAAAGTCTAAACCTTATCTGTGGTATTCCAAGTAGGATCTGGGATGGGATGACTGTGACGAGCTTCAAACTCGCGAGTGTTAGGCGTGTGACAGACGCAAAAGGATCAATGGATCCTATTCCAACGTGAGTGAGAACCGACAGATGATTAGCCGTGCGGTGACAGCGCATTTGGACCATTTTCACTGAGAGGACGGATGGTAGCCATTGACAACGGTGATCCACCAACATACAGCTTGCCATGGAAGGAGCCTTGCGTGCATGAAGAAGAAGACAGTAGGAAAGCAGAGATTCAGAAGATAGAGCATCTCCAAAACCTAAACCTGTTCTCCATTACTGCAAAACAAGTATTTATTTCATGTTCTTTTACTTTTTACAATTAAATCTGAGAATTATTGATATCTTGACTAAGAGTTACAAGATAACCATAGCTTGCTTCAAGCCGACAATCTCCGTGGGATCGACCCTTACTCGCGTAATGTATTACTTGGACGACCCAGTGCACTTGCTGGTTAGCTGTGCGGAATTGCAAAAGTGTGATTGTGATTTCGTGCACCAAGTTTTTAGCGCCGTTGCCGGGGATTGTTCGAGTTTGGACAACTGACGGTTTATTTTGTTGCTTAGATTAGAAATAATTTATTTTTGTTGGTTTAGAGTCACTAAATTTGAGTCTTTTATTTGAGTTTAGTTTCATATTTTAAGTTTGGTGTCAATTTCATGCTTTTATTTTCTTTCAATTTTTCGAATTTGCATGTTCTTAGTTCTTTCTTGATCTTTGAAAATTCTAAGTTTGGTGTCTTCTTTGTGTTTTCTTTAAAATTTCGAAAATTTGTGTTTGATTTTCTAAAAATTTTAAGTTTGGTGTCCCTTGTGCTTTTATTTACTTAAAAATTTTTCAAAAATTTGTTCTTGCTGTTCATCTTGATCTTCAAAGTGTTCTTGGTGTTCATCTTGACATTCAAAGTTTTCTTGTTTGTTCTCTTTGTTTTGATCTAAAATTTCTAAGTTTAGTGTCATTTTGTTGTTTTTTTCTTTCCTCATTAAAATTCAAAAATTAAAAAAATATCTTTTACTTATTTTACTCATAAATTTCGAAATTTTGCATTAAATTAGTCAAAGATTTTCAAAATCATATCTTTTTTTAGTCAAGTCAAAATTCTAATTTCAAAAATTGATCTTTTCAAATCTTTTTCAAAAATCAAATCTTTTTAATTTCTTCAATCATATCTTTTTTTTAATAAATTGCAATCATATATTCTCAATCATATCTTTTTAAAATAATTTTTAATCATATCTTTTTGATTGCTAATTTCCAAAATCTTTTTAATCAATTAATTAATTTAGTTTTCAATTTGCTTTTATTTTCTTCTAATTTTCGAAAGTTCTATTTTATCTTCCATTTATTTTGTTTTATTTTTTGGTTACTTTTAATTAAAAAAATTTAAAAATATAATTTAATTGCAATCCATATCAATTCCCTTTTCTCCATCATGGACATAAGTGGAAATGAACAGTCCAGAAGGACTCTAGGGTCATATGCTAACCCCATTACAGCTGCATATGGGAGTAGCATCTGTATACCTCCCATCAAAGCAAGCAGTTTTGAGCTAAATCCTCAGCTCATTATCATGGTGCAGCAAAATTGCCAGTATTCTGGTCTTCCACAGGAAGAACCTATTGAGTTTCTGGCACAGTTCCTACAAATTGCTGACACAGTACGTGATAAAGAAGTGGATCAGGATGTCTATAGATTATTACTGTTTCCATTTGCTGTAAAAGATCAAGCTAAAAGGTGGTTAAATAACCAACTCACAACAAGCATAAAAACATGGAGACAGCTATCAGACAAATTCCTGAATCAATTTTACCCTCTAAAAATGATGACACAGCTAAGGCTGGACATCCAAGGCTTTAAACAAGAGGATCATGAATCCCTTTATAATGCCTGGGAGAGGTACAGAGGGATGCTAAGGAAATGCCCCTCCGAAATATTTTCAGAGTGGATACAGTTAGACATCTTCTACTATGGGCTTACAAAAAGAGTTCAAATGTCTCTAGACTACTCAGCTAGTGGATCTATACACATGAGAAAGACAATTGAAGAGGCTCAAGAACTCATAGATACGGTTGCTAGAAATCAACATCTGTACTCAAGCAGTGAGTCCTCCATAAAAGAAGAGGCTAGGGCAGTAACTACTGATCCTAATCCTCAATAACAGATTATTGAGCTTAATCAGCAATTACTCCTTATGACAAAACAATTAGCAGAATTTAAAGAGATGCTCCAAGACACTAAAAATACTAACAAGAATATAGAAGCACAATTGAATCAGACAAGACAGCAGCTATCTAAACAAATAACAGAAGAATGCCAAGCTGTTCAACTAAGGAGCGAGAAGACATTGAATAAATCAGCTCAAAGTAGCAGAAAGCCAAGAAAGGAACAACTGACAGAGGATGACCAAACCACTGCTTAAAATCCCTCTGAGGACAGCAAGAGCCCAGAGAGGAATAATTCTGGCGTTCAAACGCCAAAAAAGGGTGAAAGATTGGCGTCAAACGCCCAGTGGATGCCCACTTCTGGCATTCAAACACCAGAAAAGGGAGAAAAGTTGGTGTTGAACGCCCATTCCTTGCCCAGTTCTGGCGTTCAAACGCCAGAAAAGGGTGGGAAGCTGGCATTAAACGCCCATCCAGCACCCAATCTTGGTGTTCAAACGCCAATGAGGGATCAGACACCTGCAAGTGCTGATAGTAACCCCTCTAAGAAGGCTTCTCCAACCACCTCTGTAGGGAATAAACCTGCAGCAACTAAGGTTGAAGAATATAAAGCCAAGAAGCCTTATCCTTAGAAACTCCGCCAAGTGGAACAGGATAAACAATTTGCCCGCTTTGCAGACTATCTCAGGACTCTTGAGATAAAGATCCTGTTTGCAGAGGCACTTGAGCAAATACCCTCTTATGCTAAGTTCATGAAAGAGATCTTAAGTCATAAGAAGGATTGGAGAGAAACTGAAAAGGTGTTTCTCACTGAAGAATGCAGTGCAGTCATTCTGAAAAGCTTACCAGAGAAGCTTAAAGATCCAGGAAGCTTTATGATACCATGCACATTAGAGGGTGCTTGTACCAAGACAGCTCTATGTGACCTTGGAGCAAGTATCAACCTAATACCTGCATCCACTATCAGAAAGCTTGGCTTGACTGAAGAAGTCAAACCAACCCAGATATGTCTTCAACTTGCTGATGGCTCCATTAAATATCCATCAAGCATAATTGAGGACATGATTATCAAGTTTGGGCATTTGCCTTTCCCACTGACTTTGTAGTATTGGAAATGGAGGAGCACAAGAGTGCAACTCTCATTCTAGGAAGACCCTTCCTAGCAACGGGACGAACTCTCATTGATGTCCAAAAAGGGGAAGTGACCCTGAGAGTCAATGAGGATGAGTTCAAGTTAAATGCTGTCAAAGCTATGCAGCATCCAGACACATCAAATGACTGCATGAGCGCTGATATTATTGACTCCTCGGTGGAAGAGATCAATATAACTGAGAGTCTCGAATCAGAGCTAGATGACATCTTTAAAGATGTTCAGCCTGATCTGGAGGAACAAGAGGAAATAAAAGAACCTCTGAAAATTCCTCAAGAAGAGGATAAGTGATAAACCCATATTTTATGATGTATTTTGTGCTTAATTTGAGTAATTTATTCAATCCTTCACCCACTTATTCACATTAATTGCATGGTTTTACTTTCCCTTCCTTATTACGTCATATTGTGAAAAACATGTTTCCTAAGCTTTAAAAATTAATTATTTTAATTACCTTAATTTCCATTCGATGCCGTGATTAGTGTGTTGAGTAGTTTCAGATTTTCTAAGGCAGAATGACTTAAAGGATGGAAAAGGAAACATATAAAATGGAATGAGAAAGCAAAATGGAGCTTTAAGGAAACTGATATCCACGCGATCGCATGGATGACGCGATCGCGTGCCAGAAGCGAAGATTCAGCGACGCGGCCGCATGACTGACGCGACCGCGCGACATAAGCAGAACGCATATGACGCGGTCGCATGACTGACGCGACTGAGTGGCAAGGAAAAGCTCTGAATGACGCGACCGCGTGATCCACGCGGACGCGTGACAGAGGCCACATATCAAAATTTACAGAATGCGCCCCCAGCGATTTCTGAAGCCCTTTTTGGCCCAGATCCAAGTACAGACAGCATAGACCAGAGGTTATAAAGTGTGGGAATGCACCCATTCAAAGGGAGCTCGCATATTTTACTTTTCAATGATTTAGATTTAGTTGAGAGGGAGATCTTCTCCTCTCTCTCTCTTAGGATTAGGATTTAGGATTTTTTCTTGCTTTAAGAGTGACTCTCAATCCAAGTTTTACGTTCTTTTGTTTTAGCTTCCTTTTACTTTTATTTATTCTAGCACTTGAATTGATCAGTGAATTTATGAATTTCTTCCATGTTATAGACTGTTATCAGAATTAATAATATTTGAGGTATTTTCAGTTTATGATTGTTCTCTTTGATTTAAGTTACCATTGCTTCCCATCTAAGGATATTTTTATTATTCCAGCAATTTTACTTTTTCCCCTTTTGGTCCTGGTTAAGAATTCAGTAACTCAACAGTTATTAAACTCAACATAATTGATAATCGTTATCTTGCTAATTGAGCTGAACTTAAGTAATCCCAACCTTTTCTTAGGAAATAAATAGGATTCAAAGGTCAATTTAATTAGCCCCTTGACTTTCCTCTGCCTTAGTAAAAGTTGACCAAGTGGAGTTTAGATTCAACTTTCATTATAGTTGAGCGAAATAACTACGTTGGACCTCCAACTTTTTTTACCTTACCAAAAGTCTGCTTTACAGTATTTATTTATTTTAATTGCCATTTACTTTACTTGTCATTCAAATTACTTGCTTCTCATCTTCTAAACCCCGATTACAACCTTTATAGCCAATAATAAGAACATACTTCCTCACAGTTCCTTGAGAAGACGACCCGAGGTTTGAATACTCGGTTAACAATTTTTAAAGGGGTTTGTTACTTGTGACACCCAAAACATTTGTACGAAGGGATTTTTGTCAGTTTAGAGACTATATCTACAACGCAACTGTTTCTATGAATCTCTTTACTAGCAAGAATCTCTAACGTCAATAAGCCTCCTAAACCCGAGCTCAAACCACTACCACCATCCCTGAAATATGCATTTCTGGGGGAGGGTGACACTTTTCCAGTGATCATAAGCTCTACTTTAAATCCACAGGAAGAGAAAGCACTAATTTAAATGCTAAAGACACACAAGACAGCTCTTGGGTGGTCCATAAGTGATCTTAAGGGCATTAGCCCAGCAAGATGCATGCACAAGATCATGGAAGATGATGCTAAGCCAGTGGTTCAACCACAGAGGCGGCTAAAAATCCAGCCATGAAGGAGGTGGTGCAGAAAGAGGTCACTAAGTTACTAGAGGCTGGGATTATCTATCCTATTTCTGATAGCCCCTGGGTGAGCCCTGTCCATGTTATCCCTAAGAAGGGAGGCATGACAGTGGTTTATAATGAAAAGAATGAACTGGTTCCTACAAGAACAGTTACAGGGTGGCGTATGTGTATTGACTACAAAAGGCTCAATACAGCCACCGGAAAGGATCATTTTCCTTTACCATTCATAGACCAGATGCTAGAGAGACTAGCAGGTCATGAATACTACTGCTTTTTGGATGGCTATTCAGGTTACAACCAAATTGTAGTAGATCCTCAGGACCAAGAAAAAACAACATTCACATGTCCTTCTGGAGTATTTGCCTACAGAAGGATGCCCTTTGGTCTATGCAATGCACCTGCAACCTTTCAGATGTGTATGCTCTCTATCTTCTCTGATATGGTAGATAAATTTCTGAAAGTCTTCATGGATGACTTTTTAGTATTTGGAGACTCATTCAGCTCCTGTCTTGACCATTTAGCACTTGTTCTGAAAAGATGCCAAGAGACCAACCTAGTTTTAAACGGGCAAAAATGTCACTTTATGGTGACTGAAGGAATTGTCCTTGGGCATAAAATTTCAAACAAGGGAATAGAGGTGGATCAAGCTAAGGTAGAGGTAATTGAAAAATTACCACCACCTGCCAATGTAAAGGCAATCAGAAGCTTTCTAGGACATGCAGGATTTTACAGGAGATTTATAAAGGATTTTTCAAAAATCACAAAACCTCTGAGTAATCTGCTAGCTTCTGATACACCATTTGTCTTTGACACAGAGTGTCTGCAGGTGTTTGAAACCCTGAAAGCTAAGCTGGTCACAGCACCAGTCATCTCTGCACCAGACTGAACATTACCATTCGAACTAATGTGTGATGCTAGTGACCATACCATTGCTGCAGTATTGGGACAGAGGCATAACAAGCTTCTGTACGTCATTTACTATGCTAGCCATGTTTTAAATGATGCACAAAAGAATTACACAACCACAGAAAAAGAGTTGCTTGCAGTGGTTTATGCCATTGACAAGTTCCGATCCTATTTAGTAGGTTCAAAGGTGATTGTGTATACTGATCATGCTGCTCTTATACCTACTCACAAAGCAGGATTCAAAACCCAGACTCATAAGATGGGTGTTGCTTCTGCAAGAGTTTGATATAGAAATAAGAGACAGAAAAGGGGCAGAGAACTACGTAGCTGATCACCTGTCCCGGATAGAACCAGTAGCAGGGGTGTCCCTCCCCCCTTCTGAGATATCTGAGACCTTTCCTGATGAGCAACTCTTCGCCATTCAGGAAGTACCATGGTTTGCAGACATTGTAAATTATAAAGCTGTGAGGTTCATACTCAAGGAGTACAACAGAGTGCAAACAAAAAAACTAATTTCCGATGCAAAGTACTACTTATGGGATGAACCATATCTCTTTAAGAGATGTGCAGACGGAATGATCCGTAGATGTGTACATAGAGAAGAGGCACAAAAGATCATATGGCACTTCCATGGATCACAATATGGAGGACATTTTGGAGGTGAGCGAACAGCCACTAAGGTCCTCCAATGTGGCTTCTACTGGCCTACTCTCTATAGAGATGCCCGAGAGTTTATGCGTAACTGTGACAGTTGCCAAAGAGCAGGCAACTTGCCACATGGTTATGCCATGCCTCAACAAGGGATCTTAGAGATTGAGGTGTTTGATGTATGGGGTATTGACTTCATGGGTCCCTTCCCACCATCATTCTCAAACACTTATATTCTGGTGGCAGTAATGATACTAAGACCATACTGAAATTCCTTCAGAAACATATTTTTAGCAGATTTGGCGTCCCTAGAGTACTAATCAGTGACGGGGCACTCATTTCTGCAATAAACAGCTTTACTCTGCTATGGTCCGATATGGAATTAGCCACAAAGTAGCAACTCCATATCATCCACAGACAAATGGGCAGGCTGAAGTCGCTAATAGAAAACTAAAAAGAATCCTGGAACGGACTGTAATTACCCGTAGAAAGGATTGGGCAAAAAGCTTGAATGATGCTCTGTGGGCATATAGAACAGCATTCAAGACTCCTATAAGAACCTCTCTATACCAGCTTGTGTATGGCAAGGCCTGTCATCTGCCCGTGGAACTGGAACATAAGGCCTACTGGGCAACCAAATTCCTAAACCTGGATGCTAAATTAGCTGGAGAGAAAAGATTGCTCCAGCTGAATGAGCTAGAGGAATTCAGACTCAATGCTTTTGAAAATGCAAAAATTTATAAGGAAAAAGCAAAAAGGTGGCATGACAAGAAACTGTCATCTAGTGTCTTTGAACCAGAACAGAAGGTTCTGCTATTTAATTCTAGGCTCAGATTATTTCCGGGAAAATTAAAATCCCGGTGGAGGGGACCATATGTGATTAGAAGTGTGTCACCATATGGATATGTTGAACTTCAGGATATTGACTCTGACAAAAAGTTCATTGTTAATGGACAGAGAATCAAACATTATCTTGAAAGCAATTTTGAGCAAGAATGCTCAAAACTGAGACTAGAATAAAGCTCAGTCAAGGTCCAGCTAAAGACAATAAAGAAGCGCTTATTGGGAGGCAACCCAATGTTCTTTAATTATATATATTTATTTTCCATTGTTATTTTATATTTTCTTTAGGTTGATGATCATGTGGAGTAACAAAAACAACTGAAAAAGCAAAAACAGAATGAAAAACAGCACACCCTGGAGGAAGAGCTTACTGGCATTCAAACGCCAGTAAGGGTAGCAGAATGGGCGTTAAACGCCCAGTCTGGCACCATTCTGGGCGTTTAACGCCAGAAAAGGGCACAAAGCTGGCGTTAAACGCCAGAAAGGGAAGAAAAGCTGGCGTTAAATGCAAGAAATGGGCAGCAACCTGGCGTTTAACGCCAGGATTGGCACTCAAAGGGGTGTTTACACACCAGAATGGTGCAGGGATGAGAAATTCTTGACACCTCAGGATCTGTGGACCCCACAGGATCCCCACCTACCTCAACTCAACCTCTGTCTTCTTCACACATTCCAATAACACCCTTCCCCAAATACTCTTCCCCATCACCTCTTAACCACTCACACCTCTCCATCTCCTCCATTTTCTTCTTCTTCTCCTCCCTTCTTTCTTCTTTTGCTTGAGGACGAGCAAACCTTCTAAGTTTGGTGTGGAAAAAGCAATGCTTTTTGTGTTTCCATAACCATTTATGGCACCTAAGGCCGGAGAAACTTCTAGAAAGAGGAAAGGGAAGGCAAAAGCTTCCACCTCCAAGTCATGGGAAATGGAGAGATTCATCTCAAAAGCCCATCACTAAGAAAAGAATGGAGCAAACAAGAGAGCCCACTCATGGACCTCAACAAGAGCATTCCACTATCCTCCATGAAATGAGAGAGAAGCAACAAAGGCAAGGAAGAGACATAGAGGAGCTCAAACACTCCATAAGATCTTCAAGAGGAAGAACAAGTTTCCATCACTAAGGTGGACCCGTTCTTTAATTTCCTTATTCTTTATTTTCTGTTTTTCGAATTTTTATGCTTTATGTTTATTTATGTTTGTGTCTTATTACATGATCATTAGTGTCTTAGTGTCTATGCCTTAAAGCTATGAAAGTCCTATGAATCCATCATCTTTTTTAAATAAAAAGTGTTTTAATTGCAAAAAAGAAAAAGAAGTACATGCATTTCGAATTTTAAAACAGATTAATTATTTTGATGTGGTGGCAATGCTTTATATTTTTCTGAATGAATGCTTGAACAGTGCATATTTTTGAATTCGTTGTTCATGAATGTTAAAATTGTTGGCTCTTGAAAGGATAAAGGAAAAGGAAAAATGTTATTGATAATCTGAAAAATCATAAAAATGATTCTTGAAGTAAGAAAAAGCAGTGAAAAGCTTGCAGAAAAAAATATATACAAAAAAAAAGAAAAAAATATATGTCAAAAAAAAGAGAAGAAAAAGAAAAAGCAAGCAGAAAAAGCCAATAGCCCTTTAAACCGAAAGGCAAGGGTAAAATAAAAAGGATCCAAGGCTTTGAGCATCAGTGGATAGGAGGGCCCACAGGAATAAAATCCTGGCCTAAGTGGCTAAACCAAGCTGTCCCTAACCATGTGCTTGTGGCGTGAAGGTGTCAAGTGAAAAGCTTGAGACTGAGCGATTAAAGTCGTGATCCAAAGCAAAAAGAGTGTGCTTAAGAGCTATGGGCACCTCTAATTAGGGACTCTAGCAAAGCTGAGTCACAATCTGAAAAAGGTTCACCCAGTTATGTGTCTGTGGCATTTATGTATCCGATGGTAATACTGGAAAATAAAATGCTTAGGGTCACGGCCAAGACTCATAAAGTAGCTGTGTTCAAGAATTAACCTACTGAACTAGGAGAATCAAAAATACTATCTGAATTCTGAGTTCCTATAGATGCCAATCATTTTGAACTTCAAAGGATAAAGTGAGATGCCAAAACTGTTCTGAAGCAAAAAGCTAAGAGCCCCGCTCATCTAATTAAGAGTGATCTTCATAGATGTTTTCGGAATTTATTGTATATTCTCTTCTTTTTATCCTATCTTGTTTTTAGTTGCTTGGGGACAAGCAACAATTTAAGTTTGGTGTTGTGATGAGCGGATAATTTATACGCTTTTTGGCATTGTTTTTGGTATATTTTTAGTATATTTTAGTTAGTTTTTATTATGTTTTTATTAGTTTTTTTTTCAAAAATTACATTTCTGGACTTTACTATGAGTTTGTGTGTTTTTTTGTGATTTTAGATATTTTCTCGCTGAAATTGAGGGACCTGAGCAAAAATCTGATTCAGAGGCTGAAAAAGGACTACAGATGCTGTTGGATTCTGACCTCCCTGCACTCGAAGTGAATTTTCTGGAGCTACCGAAGCCTAATTGGCACGCTCTTAATTGCGTTGGAAAGTCGACATTCTGGGCTTTCCAGCAATAGATAATAGTCCATATTTTGCCCGAGATTTGATGGCCCAAACCGGCGTTCTAAGTCAGCATAGAAATTCTGGCGTCAAAACGCCAGAACTGGCATGAAAGTTGGAGTTAAACGCCCAAATTGGCACAAAAGCTGGCGTTTAACTCCAAGAAAGGTCTCTACACGTGAAAGCTTCAATGCTCAGCCCAAGCACACATCAAGTGGGCCCCGGAAGTGGATTTTTACACTAACTATTCTAGCTTACTCATTTTCTGTAACCCTAGGTCACTAGTTTATTATAAAAACTACTTTTAGTGATTCATCTTATACCTCATGACACTTTACACGTTTTATATTGTATTCTCTACGGCATGAGTCTCTAAACCCCATGGTTAGGGGTGAGGAGCTCTGCTGTGTCTCAATGAATTAATGCAATTACTACTGTTTTCTATTCTATCACGCTTGTTTCTATTCTAAGATATCCACTCGTACTTCAACTTGATGAATGTGATGATCTGTGACACTCATCACTATTTTCAACTATGAACGCGTGCCTGATAACCACCTCCGTTCTAACTGCAATAGCTTGAGTGCATATCTCTTGGGTTTCTAATCTAAGATTAGAACCTTCGTGGTATAAGCTAGAATTATTGGAGGCCATTCTTGAGATCCAGAAAGTCTAAACCTTGTCTGTGGTATTCCGAGTAGGATCTGGGATGGGATGACTGTGACGAGCTTCAAACTCGCGAGTGTTGGGCGTGTGACAGACGCAAAAGGATCAATGGATCCTATTCCAACATGAGTGAGAACCGACAGATGATTAGCCATGCGGTGACAGCGCATTTGGACCATTTTCACTGAGAGGACGGATGGTAGCCATTGACAACGGTGATCCACCAACATACAGCTTGCCATGGAAGGAGCCTTGCGTGCATGAAGAAGAAGACAGTAGGAAAGCAGAGATTCAAAAGATAGAGCATCTCTAAAACCTCAACCTGTTCTCCATTACTGCAAAACAAGTATTTATTTCATGTTCTTTTACCTTTTACAATTAAGTCTAAGAATTATTGATATCCTGACTAAGAGTTACAAGATAATCATAGCTTGCTTCAAGCCGAAAATTTCCGTGGGATCGACCCTTACTCACGTAAGGTATTACTTAGACGACCCAGTGCACTTGCTGGTTAGCTGTGCGAAATTGCAAAAGTGTGATTGTGATTTCGTGCACCATGCTTCAAGGGTCAATTTATCACTATGTTTTGGAGAATCCATAATATCTTTCTAAGTTCCCGTCCCTCAGGAATAAACATTCTTAACTCCAATATCAAATATGCATTATTCAGTTTATACATTCAGAATCACAAATAATACCACACATTAAAGTAATCAAAACAATTCATAATATATAACTCAAGTCTCATGTATTTTACTACTTCTTTTTTTTCTTTTTGATTTTTCAAGCTTAGTGCGTAATACATGAGATAATTTTCAAAATAAGCATAAAGTAACAAAGTAACTAACTAAACTAGAAAAATAATAAAATACTACTAATGATCATGAAAAGGCTTTCAAAAAAAAAACATGAAATAAGATAAAATACTGAAAAACAGAAAATAAAATAATCAGAAGATAAAGAAATTCAACCACCTCAGTCATGGTGACTACTGCTCCCTCCTCTACTATGCTCCGGGGAGGCAAATATCTGCAAGGACCGGGTCTAGCCTCTGGTCAGTGTTGACCCTCTTAGTGTAAGAATGAGGGTCGTCTCTGGATGGTAGCAAATGCAGTATCTCCCCCACCCTCTCTGGATTGAACTCGAGTATGCTCCCTCGAGCCATAGTGTCCCTATTCTTCGGGTCCGGGATCACGCCTGTAACACGCTTGTAAGTCACCCAAGCATTGGCGTAGAACTCCCTGACCATAAACACTCCCACATTGGTCACAGGGTTGGTCAGAACTTCCCAATTCCTCCTCAAAATCTGTTCCCGAATCTCTGGGTACTTCTCCAGCTGAAGATCAAAGTGGACCTCCGGGATCACTTTCTTTTTGCTCACTATTTCACTAAAGTGATCCTCATGGGTCTTAGAAAAGAACTGGGTGAAATCATAGGGACTAGATGTGGGAGCTTTTTCCTTCTTCTTCCTTGAAGAAGATTCACCGATTTTAGGAGCCATATAGAAAAATGGAGATAAGGAAAAGTAGAGCGTCGCAACACCAAACTGAAAGCTTACCGAGCAAAGGAAAATAGAAATGACGGGAAAAAGAAATGAACGGCCAAAAATCGAAGATGAAGGTGGTGAAAGTAAAGAAAAATTGAGGAATAGTGTGGTGGGGGAGAGGGGTGGTTTCGGTTGAGAGGGGTAAAAGAAAGGGGAGAAGTGTAAGGGTAAAAATATGAAAGGTAGAAGGATGAAGAATGAGATGGTAAAAGGGGTGAAAAGGTTGGGTATATATAGGGAGGGGGGGACGAGGCACGGTTATGGTAGGGAGGTGAGGATTAAATGGAATTGATTGTGGATAATTGTAATAGGGGTAGGTGAATTTGGGGAAGAGAGATATGGGGAGATTGATGGGATTTGATAGGTTGATGGGAGGTAAGGTTTGAAAATGGGGGATAAATGTGGATGATATAGTGGGTAAGGGGGGAAAGAGAAAGAGGAGAGTTGAATGGTCAAAAGGGAGAGGGGGAATAACCGTTGGCACGGTCAAGGCGCTTTTTCAAAATTTGAAGTTTATGTTGCTGGTGCTAAACGTCAGCTCTAGCGTTTAGCCCCCGAACGTGCTATTCCTCATGCCATGCTGGGTATTAAACGCTGCCTCTGGCATTTAACGCCAGAATGGGAGCTTCTTTTTTTTTTTTTGGGACGAGCCTTGGTGCTAAACGCCCAGCTGGCGTTTAGCACCCTAGGAGATATGGATGCCTTGAAACTTTTGCACATTGTTGGCGTCAAACGCCCACCTGGTGTTTAACACCAGCTTCCTCATTCCTTTAGGGCGTTAAATGGCTTCCTCGCATTTAACGTTAGCTTCTGCTTTCCAAGCCAGCTGCTGAACGCCCAGCTTGGTGTTTAGCGCCAGCACACATGAGTGGATTATTCTCTAGGGTGTTCTGTGTCTCCTTCAGAGTCTTCCTATCCCTGTTCTACACACTTTGTATGACCACAAACCATATTAAACCAAGAAAAACTATGGATAATAAGAATAACAAATATCAAAGATAAAGAAAAACAAACTAAAAGAAAACTCAATGGATACTCAGTGTTGGGTTGCCTCCCAACAAGCGCTTCTTTACTGTCACTAGCTTGACAGTCAGCTCCCACTAGGGAGGGGAGTGATCATAGGGACTCAGCTCTTGACCTCTTACTATGAACTTCTTTCCTGTGCTATCATGAATAAACTCAATGTTCTCAAGAGTTAAAATCCTGTTCACTGTATGAGGCAGGATGGGACTTTTAGTGAATACCACCTTCATTCCGGGTGAGAACTCCTCAGTGGGGATTTTCTTGTTCCTCCAACCCCTAGGTACCTTCTTCTTGGGATCTCCCTCCTTAGTGGATGATGCACTCCCAACACCAAACTTAGGTTTGGTATCAGGGGAAATTGTATTGACTCCCACCAAAGGAGGCTTGAGCTGAAAACTCTGCTTTTTTTTTTCAGTCAGGTACCCTTGGAGGATTGGGGTAGTGAGCTCACCCTTTATGCAAGTGCCTCCTTCATTAGAGTGATGTAAAGGTCTAAAGACCTTGAACACCAAGTAGTCCTCATGCATCCTCAGAATCAAGTACCCTTTTTTCACATCAATCATAGCTCTTCAAGTGGCCAGGAATGGTCTACCCAGGATTATAGAATCACTTTCATCCTCCCCCATGTCTAGAATCACAAAATCTGCAAGGAGGAAGTCTTCTCCAACCTTGACTAATACATTCTCCACTATTCCATGTGCCTGTTTTAGAAACTTGTCTGTCATTTGCAATACAATCCTTATTTGTTGTGCCTCTTGGATTTGTAGCTTTTTCATCACAGACAATGGCATTAGGTTGATACTTGCATTAAGATCACATAAGGCTTTGTTAAAATCTAAATTCCTAATGGTGCACGGAATTTGAAACCTCCCTGGATCTGGCATCTTCCTAGGCAACTTGCTTTGAATTATTGCACTGCATTTCTTGGTCAAGACTATTTTTCATCTTCCTTTAATTCCTTCTTCTTAGAGAGTAAGCTTTTCAAAAACTTGACATAAGGAGGCATTTGCTCCAGAACCTCAGCAAAAAGAATATTGATCTCCAACTTTCTAAAAACTTTCAAGAACTGTGAGAATTGCTCATTCTTGGTCTCCTTTTGGAGTTTTTTAGGAGAGGATATCTTCGTCTTGAGCTCAGGTGCACTGGGTGGAGCGTGCACTATAGGATCCTCAAGCTTTTCTGGAGCTTCTGTTTGCTCTGACCCCTTAGTAGCTTGTACTTCCTCCTCTGGCATTGGCTTCTTCGTCATTGTAACGGGCTTGCACTCTTCTCTCGCATTGGGGATTGTGTCACTAGGAAGAGTGTTAGGAGGTCTCTCAGGTATTCGCTTACTCAATTGACCCACTTGCATCTCCAATTTCTGAAGTGAAGCTCTCGTCTCCTGCATAAAATTGTTAGTGTTCTTGGAGAGCTCAATAACTATAGAGGCCAACTTAAAATTGACGGTTGTTGAAATTGTTCAGATTAAAATTGTCCTGAGAATTATTGAAGTTTGGTTGCCTCTAAGATTGGTCTCTCCACCAAAAGTTAGGATGATTCTTCCATCCCTGATTAAATGTCTTAGAGTTGGGATTATTATTGGGATTTTTGGAGGAGTTTCCCATGAAGTTAATCTATTCAGTAGTAAACTAGCCATAGTCATAAGTCTTATCTTGAGGGAAGCCACCGCTCATGTCATAGGGAGTCTTTTAAGTACTGACTGCTGAGACCTGCATTCCATTCAAGTGTTGTATAATGGCATTGATTTGCTGAGACATAGCCTTATTCTGGGCAAGAATAACATCTAATGTATCTAGCTCCATGACTTCCTTCTTCACAGAGGCCCTCTCAGAAGAGTATAGATTTTGGTTGTTAGCAACTATCTCAATTAGCTTCATGGCCTCATCAGGGGTCTTCTTCATATGGAGTGACCCTCCTACAGAATTATCAAGCGACATCCTTCCGGTCTCAGAGACTCCATCATAGAAAATCTGAACTTGAATCTAGTCCGAGAACATATCAGGAGGACATTTATTGAGCATCTGCTTGTACCTCTTCAAGGCTTCATAGAGAGACACTCCCTCTCTCTAGCTGAAGGTCTGAACATCTGTCCTTAGCTTAATCAACTTTTGAGGAGCAAAGAACTTGGTCAGAAACTTGTTGACCACCTTGTCCCAAGTGTCCAAGCTCTCCTTGGGTTGAGTACCAAGTCACTGCTTTGCTCTATCCCTCACAGCAAATAGAAAGAGAAGTAGCTTATAGACATCAGGATTCACTCCATTAGTCTTCACAGTATAACAAATCTACAAGAAATTAGAGATAAATAGGTTGGGATCTTCCTGTGGGAGTCCGTGAAATTGGCAATTTTGTTGCACTAGAGTGATCAACTGAGACTTCAACTCAAAGTTGTTTGCAGTAACTAGAGGTACAACAATGTTGTTCCCATAGAAATCTGGTCCATGAGTAGTATAAGAGCCAAGAGTTCTCCTAGGTTGCCCGTTTACATTCTGATTAATAACGTCAGCATTGATTGCATTGTTGTTAGGGTTGCCGTCTATGACGAATTCGTCAACTTCTTTCTGAGAGTTATCCCTAATACTTTTAGTAGCTCTGTAAGCTCTAGCCTGCTGTAAACATCTTCTTGCAGTCCTCTCAATCTCAGGGTCAAAGTCAAAGAGGGGTTCTTTGTCCTTGTTCCTGCTCATAAACAGACAGCAAACAAAGAAAAGTGGAAATCTCTACGTGAGAGTGCAGATAATTCCCGGTGAAGTGTCCTGTGTAAATAAAATAAAATAAACTAAAATAAATAATTAACACTAGAAATTCAAAAATCAATAAAGAAAAATGAACCACTAATTTCGAAAAATAAGAAAAGAAAATTAATCAGGAAAAACAAAATAGAATTACTAAGGGGGACACCGAACTTAATTTCAAAAATTAAAGAAATTTTTTTTTAAACAAAATAAAGCTAAGAATTAAAAAATTTAAGAATAAAAACAAATAAGGCTAAAAATTGAAAACATCAAACTTAATTTCAAAGATTAAGAGAAAAACTTTTAAAATAAAATTAAACTAAATTTTCGAAAATCAAAGAGCAAAATAAAATAAAATAAAAATCTAAAGCTAAAAATACCTAATCTAAGCAATTAGACAATGGTTAGTTGTCAATCACAGTAAATCTATCTAGCAACGGCGCCAAAAACTTGGTGCGGAATTTCTAGATCCACAAACTAACCGGCAAGTGTACCAAATCGTACCAAGTGATACCTCAGGTGAGTGAGGGTCAATCCCACGAGGATTGATAGGCTGAGCAATAATAGTCGAATGATTCCTTAGTCAGGCAAGAAGAAAGTGATGTTTTGAGGGTCCAAAAACATTAAACAGTAGTTCAGAAATTAGGAGACGCAAACAGTGAAAATGGTGTAAAATATATAAGAGAAAGCAGTTAATGTTTTGGAGATGTTTATTTTTTCGGATTAAGTTTTCTTACCAACTACTTTAATCATGCAAGATTCATTTTATGACAAACTATTAGTGACTAAACCCTAATATCTTAGTGATTTAGTCTCCTCTAACTTAGTTAATCGCCAATGTCTTGGTCACTTAATTTTAATTAGAGGATTAAGTTTAATTCTAATTAATGGCCACAAAAACTCTAATTATCCAAAGCTAAGAGAATTATATAGCACGTAGAATGGGTATCTAAATTATCTTTTTTTGTATGTTCTAATTTCTGTATCAAAAACTTTTTCAGGTCTTGATGTACTTTTCATAGAGAAAACAAAATCTTCTATTTTTATAATCACGACCTCTAGCCTAATCCCTCTTCCTTTGCCCTTCTTTCTCTATTTATTGAGAGAAAAAATAGCTATCATTGCATTTTGTTGTATCGTTTCGTTCTAATTCATTTTGTCATTTTATTTTTCTATTTTGATAGGATCAAATAGAAGTATAAAACGCATCAATGCTTTGAGCGAGTAGTGCATGTCTCATTATACTCATGTATTTTATCTTTTTAGCTTGTAATAACCAAAGAAAAAAAAAAGGAGTAATAGGTCACGTGGACAAGCATGTAGTCCCACTTATCCTTATTCTTTTTCCCCGTAAATCCTTAATACCTCATTGTGATATATACTTTCCGTTTCTTTTTCATTCATTCATTTTCATTCCTTTCAAAAAAATCACAACTCCTCCTCCTCCTTTGTATCCATCCTCTTTCCTTCTTCTTTGCTCTATAATCCACACCCACCCACAACACACCATATTTTAATTTTACTCTGTATCTATCCTCTTTCCTTCTTTGATCTATAATCCACACCAACCCACAATACACCACATTTTAATTTTACTCTTTTATTTTATTTTCGTTATAATATGTCACTTATTCACTTATATATATATAAAAAAAAATCTTATTTTGTCACAACCCTATTAATAAAGTTCAAACTTAGTAAGTGAGAAAATCCTTTCATTTTTGAGATTCAGTTATTATTAAAATTTTAAGATAATTTTTTTTCTAATAATAATTAGTTATACTTTAATTTATGTCAAGTCCATATTTATGGATATTTATAAATCCAAAATAGGGTTCATGGGATTAGAAAATTTGAGGAATTTTGTCAAATTGAGTAAGTGATATGTGCTTCAAATGTTCGTTATATGAAGAATTCAAGTATTATTTAGTAGTTATTAATTTATATTTTAAGTATTAGAATGTTCAATTTAATTTTATGTATTTTGATTTTGTTTATTTAGTTACTAGATTGAGCTTTATGTTAGTGGGTATAAGGTTTTCTTTATTTAACCTAATAAGAGGTTATAATTAAATATCTTGTAAACTATTGTAGTCATCATTAAGTGATTAGAGATATAAAAATTCTCTTTTTGGGTTTCGTGATGAAACCATAGTATGGACATGTGAGGTTGAATAAGTCCCTCTCTTGTTTCATCAGAAATTGGGTAGAAGGTTCAATGAGTTCCTTCGATTCAATTTCTAAATTATAGTATGGACAAATTAGATTGAGGAGTCTCTTCCTTATTTTTATCAAGAAATTGAATAAAAAGTTGAGATATCTATGTTGGAATAAATTATTTTAATAACCCAGGTCATCCATAATGAATCACTAAAAATATATCATAATACGGAAGCGTACCTTTACTCATAAAAGTTAGAAATTGATGGAAGAATTTGGGTCTTGTAGTTCTTTCGATCTTCCTCAACCAAAACCTACTGTATTCCTAGGCGGCTGAATTGGAACTCTTTTGATGGGAAAAGAGCAACAAAGCCACCTTTGGTATATTGGGGACCGAAACCTGAAGGCACTATTTATATTTGAGCATGGCACCCATTAAACCCTAAAGTACAAATAAAATAGTATATAAAGTCCAAAAGATAATATATCTAAAATCCAAAAGATAATTATCTAAAGAACAAAAGATAATATCTGGTTTTATTCTCATTTAATTCCAAATCAAAAGTAATAATGACTTATTCAATTAAGCATTTAAAATAATAAATGAGACCACCATTATATAAGTCATTTAATTTGAAATAGCGTAATTTGTGATTATAATTAATATATGTATTGCCCACAAACAAATTAGAAAATTAAATAATTTCCTAACAATCTCCCACTTGAGCTATACATATATTCTTTCTTGATATAATCACATCTTATAAACTTTATGCGCACATCTGAATGCTATTTCCCTTATTACTTTAACAATCTGGTCCGTCTCATACATTACATATGGAACTACCGCAGCTTTTATCACATTAATATCGTGACTGAACCACGACAATCACCATCCTAACATACTTAACAACATAGATCAAATTTGGATGAGTAATATGAAAAGTACATGTCAAGTGATTTCATGCATGTCTATTTTCAGCTGGTCCAACTTTAAAACTTTATTGAGATCAAACACAAAACAAATATTGCAAAATGAATATTTCACATAACATGAAATAAACCATCAACTTAATTTTGCAGAAAAAATAATTCAATATCTGTCATAGGACATATAGCATAAAATAAACTCCCACTAAACTAAGGCATCACAAATATTAACACCCATTCGAACAGTGTGCTCATGAAAGACTTTAGGGATCAATCCCTTGGTAATGGGTCTGCTAGCATATACTTGGTTCTTATATGTCCTATGAAAATATGTTTTTCCTTAAACTTTCTCCTTGACAACTCAGAACTTGATGTCTATATGCTTCGATTTTGTCAAACTTGATGTCTATATATTTTTCTGATCTCCGATAAGTAAGCATGTAATCCTTTGTTCTCTTTAGATAACGCATTACGCGTTTAACAACTATCCAATGATCCATGCTAGGATTGCTCAAGTATCTACCCAATACTCCCACTAAGAATGATATATCGGGGCGTGTGCAGACTTGAGCATACATTAAGCTCCCTAGTGCTGATGCATAAGGGTTATCATGCATTATTGTCCTCTCAAGATCATTTTTGGGGTATTGCTTGAGACTAAACTTGTCTCCTTTAGTTATGGGTGTGTCCATTCGTCTACTACTTTCTATGACATATCTACTTAAAATCTTTTGATATAGTTCTTTTGTGATAATCCAAGAATACCTTGAGAACGATCTCTTAATATCTCGATTCCTAATACAAAAGAGGAATCACCAAGATCTTTCATTTCAAATTTGTTCGATAGAAATTTCTTAGTTTCCTGCAACACCTATATCGTTACTGGCAAGTAGAATGTCATCATTATATAAGACCAAAAAAATGTATTTACTCCCACTGAATTTGTGGTATACACATTCATCTATAATATTTACCTCAAAACCATATGAGGTAATGCCTTAAACTTGTGATACCATTGACGGAAAGCTTGTTTGTGATCATAGATGGATTTTCTCCTTTTTTCTGTTGGATCTCCTTAATAGTACTTCTTGAGGTTGTTGAGCTTGCAATATGGGTTGGGGTTGAGGAGGATTCTCATTATTTTTCTATGCTGTAGCAGTATCTTGAGCAACAACAATATTCTCATTATTCTCTTGTACTATAACTGGATCTACAGTAGGATTCTCTTTGTGCTCTTGTACTATAAATGTATCTTGAACAATAATAGGCACAAAGACCTGATCAGTGTCAGTTATAGAATCCTCATAAAAAACAACATTCCTAATATTTCCTTCTCCCCCAAACTCAACATCCTCAAGAAATCTCGCATTTCCCGTTTCAAAAATAGACCTTGATGCACGATTATAAAACTTGTACCCCCGTGAACGTTCAGCGTAACCAACAAAGTAGCAACTAATTGTCCTTGAGTCCAATTTTCTTTCATGCAGCCTATAAGGTTGTGCCTCAGCTGGACATCCCCAAATATGCAGATGCTTTATACTGGGTCTTTTCCCAGTCTAAATTTCATATGGGATTTTGTTAACTGCTTTGCTTGGCACCCTATTAAGGATGTACACTGTGGTCTTTAAGGCTTCTCCCCAGAGTGATTCAGGCAAGGAAGAATGACTAATCATACTTCTCACTGTGTCCTTAAGAGTTCGGTTCCTTCGCTCTGCAACACCATTCATGCTAGGTTTGCTTGGCATGGTGTATTGCGGAACAATACCACACTCCTTTAGAAAAAGAGCAAAAGGCCCGGGACGTTGCTCACCTGAACCGTCATATCTTCCGTAGTACTCACCACCACGATCAGATTTGACAGCTTTAATTTTCTTTCCAAGTTGAAGTTCACCTTCAGCTTTGAAAAACTTGAAAACATCCAAAATTTGGGACTTTTCATGAATTAAATATAGATATCCGTAACGAGAGTAATCAATCATCTATGAACGAAATAAAGTACCGTTGTCCATTCCAAGAGACAATAGAGAATGGGCCACATATATCGGTATGTATCAGTTCTAACACATCTTTAGCTCTCTCGGTACCTAATTTCCTTTCGTTTGTTCTTTTTCCCTTATGCACTCAATGCAGACTTTAAAGTCCACCAAATTTAGGGGTCCAAGAATTCCATCCGACACAAGCCTCTGAATTCTCTGTTTAGAGATGTGACCTAGGCGTTTGTGCCATAATAATTCCGAATTCTCATTTAGTTTTCGTTTTGTGCCTGTTTGTAGTATTTCATTATTATAGGAATTTAAGTCAAGTCTATATAGATTATCCACCAAATAACCAGAGCAAATATTATTCCAATTATAAAAGAGATTGACTTTATTATTTCTGAATGAAAAAAAATAACCTGATTTGTCCAAACAAAAAACAGAAACCAAATTCCGTCTAAATGAGGGTACATAAAATGTCTCTAATAAATCCAAGTAAAATCCACTCGTGGAACATAATCTAAAGGTTCTTATAGCTTAGACTGCAACTATATTGTTGTCTGCCCCAAAGATGTATCTTTCAGCATCACTTGGCGGTTGGCTCCACAGGCAACCTTGCATAGTAACACTTACATGAGTAGTAGCAGCAGAATCTACCCACCAAATATCAACAGGTGCATAACTTAAACTAGCCTCAAAACAAACAAAAGTAAGAATTATACCCTTCTTTACACGCCAGGTGGCATATTTGGTACAATCCTTCTTCATATGTCCCACCTTCTTACAGAAGAAACAGGTTGAAACTTGATCCTGTTTCTTAGCCTTTTTCTGCTAAGAAGGCACATCCGTAGTATATCATGCTTTCTTTTATACTGAGAAGATGAAGCCATGTGAGCACTTTCAGTCTTATCTTGCTGTAGCCTCTTTTCTTCTTGAACACAGTGAGATATAAGCTCATTTAAGGACCAAGTGTCCTTCAGAGTGTTATAACTCACTTTGAATTGCCCAAAGTGTGCAGGAAGGAAGATCAAAATAAAATACACAAGTAAATCTTCAGACAACTCTAACTTTAGTTAGTGCTTTTAATTTTGAAGCAAGATGAGACATTTCCATAATGTACTCCCTTATGTTCCTTTTACCTTTATACCTCATGGAGACAAGTTTGCTCAAAAGACTACTTGCCTCCGCCTTTTCATTCTTAGCAAAGAAAATTTTTTCAACATCTTTCAGGAACTGTTTGGTATCTTTATCCTCAGTAATTGAGCCCCAAAATGTCTCAGAAATTGAGCATTTCATGATCATAATGATCATTCAATTGGATCTCTCCTACTTCTCTATTTTAACCTCATTGAGATTTTCTGGAGTGAAAGTGGATAATCCATACAACTGAGGACAATCTCCACAGTATCCTTCCAAACTTTAAAGTTTGAACCATTCAGCATAGGAATACTGCTAATTTATACAGAAACATTAGTAGCTGAAGCCATAATTTCTTTATTAGAACAAGAAAGGAACATGTAGTAAATATTAGTTAAATAATAGGAAAAAGAACCCGTATTGAGATATCTAGAACAACATTAATTTTCAATCTTTGGATAGAAAAATTAACTGTAAGTGATACTCTCATTGCAGTAATCAAATATTGTCAAAATTCCTGTCTCACATTAAGCCTTTCTTTGGACCGACTGAATGCGCACATGGAAACTTAAACTTTGCAACCTATTTATTACCGTATATATTTTCTATTAATTGGCCAAACAATAACCTTCTTTTGGACCGATTATTGACCGCATAATTAATAGAAAATAAACAAAAGTATACAATGTTTATTATTTGGCCGAACAATAAACTTCCTTTGGGCTGATTATTGTCCGCATAAAAAATAAGCATTACTTTATTCTTAATTAGTTACCCAAATATGTATTTATCATCAATATGTGTATGTAATTTGGCCAAATATAGACCTTCCTTTGGGCTTACCAATATTCACATAAATTACATATCACCATATTCCTAATGTTTTAAATAAATCAATTTTCACAAAAGATGCTTACTTTGGCAGCATAATGTTCAATCAATTTATTCCAAAACCAAATCTTTATAAAATGGGTGGGTATAATAATCCAAATTGTTACTAGTTTCTTGATGTAACAATAAAAAAAATTTCTTAAACCGCACAAGAAATTAAATCTTAATGGTGTTTTTTCAAACCTTGAAGAAAAACATGGTTATAACTGTGAAATAAATTAATGTGCCAAAAAATTCGTGATCCGTTAAGATTAAAATCAATTATTATAATTCTATAATTCAAATATTATTAATGTGTATACATAACTTGGTCAAATATAAATCTCCTTTTGGATCGATTAATATTCGCATAAATTACATACAAAATAATCCTTATATTCCAAGAGAATAATTGATTTTTATATAAAAAAATGGATACAATAAAATATATATGTGCGGTATCTATATAACAATGGTATAGTGGAAGAAAGTTATCCAAAGTGGCATTTTCTGGGTTTTTTGAATTTTCTTTAATTGAAAAATATCACTTCAAGGGTCCAACTTACAGCTCATAATTAGTTGTGTTCTCTCTCTTCTATTATCCTGTCTCTTGTCTCTTCGTTCTCTTCTTCTCTCTCTCTCATTGAAACCCTATTCACCTCCTCCACCTTCCCCAAATTCAGCTTCTTTCCCTCTTCTTTCTCTCTTCTTTCGAATCATTCTTGCCACCCTTGTCATCGTTCGCCTGCTCTGTTTCTTCTTCACTTTGTTTCGTTTTTTTTTCATATTCTTCCTCCTCTTCGTCCTTCCATGGTTTCTCCATCACTGGCGATGCCTCTACTGTCGGTGGTGTCCACAACCTCATAGAGCATGAGCCCTTGCTTGACCGCTTGCGCTCCTTGGCGATTCCGTTTCTCTGCTCAAGATGGACGTTCTCTGGCGTCGATTCGTGTAAGAACCGTAACTAATCAGCCGGTTAATTAAGTGATTATATTGCTCACATTACGTTCTGTTCAAATTGTTACCTAAAACTGTAGGTCGATCATGGACGAGATCTTCTATGCTAGTCGGAGATGACGTGTCCGGCTGTAAATGGAGGCCGGAGCAGTCGTGTCTGACTTGTTGAGCTTGGCTGCACTGCTGATCCTTCGTCACCGGAGGGTGGAGGGTACCTGCAAGAGACTCCGATGCTTAAGTTAGCATGGGTATTAAACAGGTTTTTAGTAGAATCAGAGTATGAGTTATACCTGGGTGCCCCAGTGTATTTATAATGGTGTGGAGTGACCTTTTTAGATAAGATAAGTTAGTTATCTTATCTTATCTTATCTTTGATTTGAGGTCAGCTTATCTTTTAAGGGAACCGCCCTTATCTCTATAGGCTCGAACTGCCTTTGGATTTGGGTCGTGCTCCTCTATTTGGGCTCCTTACTGGGCTTTCCTGTCGATTCGACCGACCTCTTTGAGAAGAGGTCGGATAGCCTGACCTAAAGAGATCGGTCGCTTTATTACTGAACATCCCAGATCGGGTAGCTCGACCCAGGGTATGAACAGTGCTCCTGCTTGAGCTCGGTCTTCTGTTTTGAGGTCGAATCTTTGACTTTGACCTTTCTCTAGTGAAGTCAAACTCGAGCATTTTGTCGATTCCTTTCTTTGTAGAGCCTTTTTTGTATGTGGAACATTTTCTGCTAAAAGCGCGCGCTTTTTATATCAGCGCTTTGTTCTTGGGAACGTGTGAGGGTTTAATACCTTCATTAATTGATATCAATTGCCCCGTTTCCCTTGGCTTTTATTTTGAATTTTTGCAATCAGAAACGGTTTCTCTCCTTCATTTTTCTTTGTAACTTCTCCCTTCGTTCTCTCGCTTTCTGTTTTTTGCCTATAGCTTGGCATTTTCTTGTGTTGCGGTGTCATTCAGCGATCCGGTGATTCCGTCTTTCCATCTTCAACTCTTCTGAAGCTTTTTGCTTTTTTCCAGGTTGGTTCTATTTACAGTTTCTTCACTTTTTTCGTTGCTTTGTCTTTGGTTTTCTTTGTCATTTGACTGCATGTTGAAAAAAGCTTGAACCTTTCTATGATCTTGTGTTTACTTGTCGCTGTGATGTGTTTTTTCTTTTTCGTTTTTATGCATATTCCTGATATTTCTGTCTAGGGCTTTGCATGTTCTACTGTCGCTTCTGGCTGCTTTTTGAAAAAAACTGTATCTTGCTCACAATTTCAAAAGATTGCCCCTTGACTTCTGCTCTGTTTTGGTGGCTTTCTTTGTTGCTGTACCTTTGTAGGAGATAACGATACCCATAATTTAATTTTCGCCTTTTGTTCGGAGTGCGTTTTCTTGACTTCCTCTTGATGCTTTTGTTGCTTGTTAGTTCTGTCTGAGACTGTGAATTTTGAGAGGTAATTATTTTGATGATTTTTGATTTGTAACTTGCGACTTTTCTTCTCGGAGTGTTATCTTCCTGTCAGGTCGTGTAGAGATGTAAACTTGTAGTGTTTCCTTGAGTCCTCGCTCCCTAACTTTCCCCCAAAAGGATGCCCCTGGATCTCTAGTGTGAGTCCCGGGGTTTCCTTTTGTTTGTATTGCTCCGAATCGTGCTTGTCCGAGCTGTTCTGAGATGTTTTGTTTTTATCTGAGATATTTTTGGGTTAGTAATCTGTTTTCTTCTCTTCTTGCTGTAGGACTAGTTGACTTCATGTCTTCTCACAAGAACATTGTTGAGACATCTTCCCAGGTCCCTGAGGACATGGCTGATTGGGTGGATTCAATGGTTCTTTTGTGTGTTTCTTTGGTTGATTCTGAATTTTGTCAGCAGCTTAGGCAATTTCATAGGGTTTGTAGTAGTGCTGGTGGGGAAAAGAATTACGAACTTGTACCTCCCACTTCTGAAGAGAGAGTTTGTTTCTCTACTTGGGTTGCTGGAGATCGCCCTTTTTTCTATGCTTACGATTTCTTTTTTGGCCCGACGGGTATCACCCTTCCTTTTGCTGATTTTGAGACCAACCTGTTATGGTCCTGTAATGTTGCTCCTTCCCAACTTCACCCCAATTCCTGGGGTTTCATAAAAATCTTTCAATTGTTATGTCATGGATTCGGTATTCCTGCCTCGCAATCTCTTTTCTTCTATCTCTTTGTTTTGACGAAGCCTGGGGTAGTAAAGAAAAAAGCTGCTTGGGTTTCTTTCCGAGCTTCCTAGGGAAAGAAGGTCTTCTCCATGTTTGATGAATCTTTTCGTGATTTTAAAAATTGCTTTTTTTTAAAGTCTGAGCTGTTGAAGGAGCTCGGCCATTTTTTTTGGATGAAAATGACAAGCCCGCCTTTCCCTTGGAATGGAAAAAGGATGTGAAGGTATCTAGATATTCATGGAAAATGTTGGATGAGGCTGAGCAAGCTTTCGTGACTGTTCTGGAAGAGACCTGGGGTCAGCCTCCCCATCTCGACACAAAGAAGTTTTTAACCAACCCCTCTCTCCTCCGAACTGAGTTGGGTAGTTAATTTTTTGATATTCCTCTTTTGTCTACTCCTATACTGTTTGCAAGCTCTTTTTTGATTTGTTAATTGATTCCTTACTGCTTGTGTTTTGCTTTGCAGAAATGATTAAGGATAATGAATCTATGAAGGCTTTCAAAAGGGCGAAGAAAGCTACTGCAGCAAGAAACATCTCAGCCAAGGTGGTCGGGGAAGGATCTTCCAGGCACAGTCGAAGCCGTCCGTTCCGAGCTCACCTAGGGCGAGGAAGGTAATCCCAACTCCCCGGGTTTGTTTGATTGATCCTCTCCAAGCCTCTGTTGTTACCTCTAGTGCTTCTCCCAACAAAAAGCAAAAAACCATTGAGCCTTTCAACCTTGATTCCCCAGATTTTGATGCGGTCGAGTTCGTAGATCAGTAGATCGGTCCTTACGGTGTCCTCCCTATGGATGATGTATCGCTCCTTTGCCATTTGGATTTTATAACTCGGAGTAGTGTTAAGATGGCGCAGATGGGGGCTGCCTTGTATCGAACTGCCCAAAATCTTCCTCACCATGCCACCAAAGCCTTCATGAAGGAGGCTAAACAGGAGTTTGATCGGATGAAAGGCTTGAAGAAGGGGCTCGAAGCGAAAGTGTCCAAACTGGAGAAAGAGCTGGAGAGCGAGAAGGCTAGCTCCCTTGCCTTGGCAGCTTCTGTGAGGTTGGTCGAGGACACGACATTGAGGCATAAAGACAGCTATGTTACATCCTATCGGGAGGTAATGCGTCTGAGGGAGGAGTTGGAGTCTGCCCGAACTGATTACTCCGAGCTCTAAGGTCACCTTGTCGGCAGCGTGAATGCTGCTCATGAGAACCTGAAGGAGCAGGTTCGAATTCTGGCTCCTGAGGTCGATCTGTCTCTCTTCAGCCTGGACAATGTTGTGAGGGATGCTAAGATTGTCCCTGATGACTCGGATGATGATGATGTTGAACCTCCCCCTGTGCCTGCCGCTAAAGTGTCAAATTCTTCAGTTCCTTCAGCGGAGGTCGGTCATCCCATATCCGATCCGGACTGTCAAATCTTGAATTGAGATGATGGGACCGTGGATGTTGTGCCCATTCAGATTCGCCCCCTTCTCCCCATGCTGATGCTACCGGGAAGGCTTCTGATGTTTAATTGGAATTTTTTATCTTGATTATGTAGATAGCCCGGCTTGTGGGCTTTTAAACTCTTTATTTTGTAAATTTTATTTTGCTGATCGTTGACACTTGTTTAGTTGCTTGTTTAGCAACCTTAGGCTGAAAAACAAAAATAGCTTCCAAGTTCTTGGGGATGATTTGGGTAGCCCTTTTGAGTTTTTATCACAACTTCACGCTTTTAGTATTATGTCGATCTTTATCTCGTCGAGGCACTTTTTCTAGGCTTTTGGTAGTGCTGGAGCCTTGTTGTTCGATCTCTTTGAGTTGCTTTTGTGTTTGTGGCTTTGATTCCTTTGAGGCAACAAATAGAATCCTGTTTTGTTTGGACCTTTTGAGAGGTCTCTGCCAAGTATTACTTTTTGTAGCCTTCGCACTTTATGTGGGTCGACTTTGTCATGTCAGACCCTTCCAAGTTACTTTTGTAATCCTCTTTCTTGGACTTTATTCAGGTCTCTTTCAGGGATTACGTTTATAACTTTTATGTCTTGGGCCGACTTCGTCATGTCGGATTAAGTTATTTTGTAATCCTCTTTCTTGGACTTTGTTCAAGTCTCTTTCAGGGATTATTTCTATAACTTTATGTTTTGGGTCAACCTCGTCATGTCAGATCAAGTTATTTTTGTAATCCTCTTTCTTGGACCTTGTTCAGGTCTCTTTCAGGGATCACTTCTATAACTTTATGTTTTGGGCCGACCTCGTCATGTCGGGCCCTTCTAATTTATTTTTGTAATCCTCTTTCTTGGACCTTGTTCAGATCTCTTTCAGGGATTACTTCTATAACTTTATGTTTTGGGCCGACTTCGTCATGTCGGGCCCTTCTAAGTTATTTTTGTAATCCTCTTTCTTGGACCTTGTTCAGATCTCTTTCAGGGATTACTTCTATAACTTTATGTTTTGGGCTGACTTCGTCATGTCGGGCCCTTCTAAGTTATTTTTGTAATCCTCTTTCTTGGACCTTTTTCAGGTCTCTTTCAGGGATTACTTCTATAACTTTATGTTTTGGACCGACTTCGTCATGTCGGTCCCTTCTAAGTTATTTTTGTAATCCTCTTTCTTGGACCTTGTTCAGGTCTCTTTCAGGGATTACTTATATAACTTTATGTTTTGGGCCAACTTTGTCATGTCGAGCCCTTCTAAGTTAAAGTAATCCTCTTTTATAGGGTTGGCCAGACCTCTTTCCAGGGTTTACTTATAACTTGGTTTGACTTGGTCCGACTTTTTAACATCGGCCAGTCTTTTAAGTTATTATTTAGCAATCCATCAGGACCTCGTCAGGTCCTTTCTCCGGATCACTTTCGATAACTTCTTGCATTATTCTGTTTTCATCTTTGCCGATTTGTAGAAGGTGGGTTAAATCCTCGTTTAGTTGACCTTTAGATGAATTTGGTTTTCATCTTTGTTGGTATTTATCGTGATCGTGCAGTGAATTTGTTTTTCACTTTCTGCCAATCTGTCGCTTTATAATCGGACGATGAATGTTTCAGATTAATGCGTCTTGAAAACTTTGTAGAGCGTCTAATATATTTTATTTAAAAGAAAATAAAAATATGTACATATAGAGTTTTTATCCTTTTGAGTTGGATAATTTCTGGATCTCAACTTGGTGCCTCATTAAAAAACCTTTTCAGGAAAAAGAGTGCATCCCATGATGAGATCTTTTACCTTCTCTAGCTATAGTATCTTCTTAGGTTGTAGGCGTGCCACAACCTAGGAAGTTCTCGCCCGTCGAGTTCGGATAGTCTGTAGTAGCCCTTCCCAAGTACTTCTATGACTCGATAGGGTCCTTTCCAGTTTGCTGTCAACTTTCTTTCTCCGGGTCGAGTTGTTCCAAATATTATTTCGGATTAGGATGAGATCATTCTCAGCGAAACCTCTTGGCACTACCTTTTGATTATATCTGGAAGTCATTCGACGTTTTAGTGCTTCTTCCCTGATCCGAGTTCTTTCTTGGATTTCAGGAAGTAGGTCGAGCTCTTCCCTTTGAAGTTGGGAGTTGGCTTCTTCATTGTAATGGACCACTCTAGGTGACCTTTCCTCGATCTCTACCGGGATCATTGCCTCTGTTCTGTATGCTAATCGGAAGGGTGATTCCTTTGTGGTGGAATGTGGCGTTGTTCGATTGCCCATAGGACTTGTGGAAGTTCTTCAGCCCAAGCTCCCTTTGCATCTTGTAATCTCCATTTTAGCCCGACCAATATGACTTTGTTAGCAGCTTCGGCCTGTCCATTGGCTTGGGGATGTTCGACGGAGGTGAACTGGTGCTTTATGTTCAAGTCAGCTACTAATTTTCTAAAGCCTGCATCTGTGAATTGGGTGCCATTGTCTGTGGTGATGGAGTATGGAACCCCAAACCTTGTGACAATATTCCTATATAGGAACTTTCGACTTTTTTGAGCGGTGGCATTGGCTAGGGGTTCTGCCTCGATCCACTTTGTGAAGTAGTCTACCCCTACTATGAGAAATTTAACTTGTCCCGATCCCTGGGGAAAGGGTCCAAGAAGATCGAGTCCCCATTTTGCAAATGGCCAAGGTGAGGTTACGTTGATGAGCTCTTCTGGCGGGGCAATGTGAAAGTTGGCATGTTTCTGGCATGGTGGACATGTCTTTACGAATTCTGTAGCTTCTTTTTGTAGAGTTGGCCAATAAAATCCCGCCCGGAGTACTTTTTTGGTGAGAGCTTGTGCTCCGAGATGATTGCCACAAATGCTACTGTGTACTTCCTCTAAAACTTCGCTTGTGTTGGAGGTCGGCACACATTTTAATAACGGTATTGAAATTCCTCTTCTGTATATGGTGTTGTTTATAATAGTGTAGTATTATGCCTCCCGTTTTAACCTCTTTGCCTCCTTTTCATCTGTAGGGAGTGTTTCTGTTTTGAGGTAGTTAATTATGGGGGTCATCCATCCTTGATCCTGACCTGTTATGGCTAGGACCTTTTCTTCTTCCGATATTGACGGGCTCTGTAGTATTTCCTGGATGAGACTTCTATTGTTGCCCCCTGGTTTGGTGCTGGCTAATTTTGAGAGTGCATCAGCTCGGGCATTTTGTTCGCGGGGTATGTGGCGGATCTCATATTCTCTGAGTTGTCCGAGCTGTTCCCTGGTTTTATCCAAATATTTTTTCATGGTGGGATCTTTGGCTTGGTAGTTCCCTGTTATTTGTGAGGTGACTACTTGTGAGTCGCTGAAGATGATGAGTTTTTGGGCTCCCACCTCCTTAGCCAGCTTTAAACCAGCTAGTAGTGCTTCATATTCTGCCTGGTTGTTTGAGGCAGAAAACCCGAATTTGAGGGAAAGCTCAATTTGAGTTCCTTGGTTGCTTTCAATTATCACACCTGCGCCGCTTCCAATTTTATTCGAGGAACCATCTACGTAAATATTCCATTCTATGGGGGTCTCCGGGGCGTCTGTAAATTCTGCAATGAAGTCGGCTAAGTATTGTGATTTAATGGCTGTTCGATCTTCGTATTGAAGGTCGAATTCGGACAACTTGACTGCCCATTGTAGGATTCTGCCTGCTAGATCTGTTTTCTGTAATATCCCTTTTATGGGCTGGTTGGTCCGAACCTTAATGGTGTGAGTTTGGAAGTACGGGCAGAGATGTCGAGATGTTAGTATGAGCGCATAGGCAAATTTTTCTATTTTTTGGTAGTTCAACTCGGATCCCTGTAGTGCTTTACTAATAAAGTATACAGCTTTTTGCCTTTTGTCGTCTTCTCGAACCAGTGATGAGGCTATTGCCCGACTTTCTACCGCGAGGTATAATACGAGTGGCTCTTCCCCTCGTGGTCGAGTTAGGATGGGTGGTTGTCCCAGGAAACTTTTGAAGTCCTGAAAGGCTTGCTCGCACTCTATTGTCCATTCGAACTTTTTTCCTTTTCTCAGAGTGGCGTAGAAGGGGAGAGATCTTATTGCTGATCCCACTAGGAATCTGGACAAGGCCGCCAACCTCCCATTGAGTTGTTGTACCTCTTTGACACAAGTTGGGCTCTTCATGTTGAGAATAGCCTGGAATTTATCTGGATTTATCTCGATTCCTCTTTGTGTGAGCATAAAACCGAAGAACTTTCCTGCAAAGGTGCATTTTGCAGGATTGAGTCACATGCCATGCTTCCTTATAGTGTCGAACACTTGGACCAAGTCGGACAATAATGTCTCTTCACTTTGTGTCTTTATCAACATGTCGCCCACATAGACTTCCATGATTTTTCCGATATGGTCTGAAAAGACTTTGTTCATTAGCCTTTGATAAGTTGCCCCTGCGTTTTTAAGACCAAAAGGCATTACGATGTTGCAATAGTTTGCTTTTGGTGTTAGAAATGAGGTTTTTTCCTAATCAGGTGGATACATTGGAATTTGATTGTATCCAGAATATGCATCCATGAACGAGAGGTATTTATATCCGGATGAGGCATCCACCAGTGCGTCGATACTTGGGAGTGGATAAGGATCTTTTGGGCAGGCCTTGTTGATATCGGTGTAGTCGGTGCACATTCGTCACTTCCCATTAGATTTTTTCACCAAGACGACGTTGGCTAGCCATAGTGGGTACTTGACTTCTCTTATGAATCCCGCCTCCAGTAGCGCTTGTACCTATTCTTCCACAGATTGAGATCGTTCTGGCCCAAGTTTTCTTCGTCTCTACTGTATCGGCTGAGATCCTGGATAGACCACCAACTTGTGGCACATTAGTTTGGGGTCTATGCCTGGCATGTCTGCAGCTTTCCATGCGAAGAGATCAACATTATCTCGTAAGAACTGTATCAGTGATTCTTTTGCATCTCTGTTTAGGATCGTGTCGATATTAGTTGTTTTGTCCGTGGTGTTTCCGATCTGAACTTTTTCTACTTCACCTTCGGGCTGTGGACGGACTTCTTCTTATCTCTGAACTCCGCTGAGCTCAATTGTATGGAATTCTTCTCCTCTTCCTTTGAGGTTTAGACTTTCGTTATAACAGCGGCGTGCCATCTTTTGGTCTGCCTTTATTGTAGCTATCCCTTCTGGAGTTGGAAATTTCATGCATAGATGTGGAGTTGAGACTATTGCGCCGAGTTGATTTAAGGTTGTCCGTCCTATTAAGGCATTGTAGGTTGAACTCACGTCGACCACAATGTAGTCTATTTTGAGTGTTCTAGATTGGTTTCTTTTTCCGAAGGCTGTATGTAGTGGCACGTATCCCAATGGTTGTACCGGGGTATCTCCCAGTCCGAACAGGCTGTTCGGGTATGCTTTAAGCTCTTTTTCTTCTAAGCCGAGCTTATCGAAGGCAGTTTTGAATAAGATGTCGGCGGAGCTCCCTTGGTCTATTAATGTGAGGTGGAGATTGGCGTTTGCCAGTATGATGGTGATGACCATGGGATCGTCATGTCCTGAGATGATACCGGATGCATCTTCCTTGGTGAACGTAATTGCAGGGATGTCGGGCGCTTCCTCCTTTCCTTCGACATGATATACTTCTTTAAGATATCTTTTGCGAGATGATTTGGAGATTCCTCCTCCTGCAAATCCTCCATGTATCATATGAACATGTCTTTCTGGCGTACGAGGTGATCGCTCGGTTTGCCCGGCCTCTTCGTCCCTCCTCCTTTTTCTTTGCTCATCGTCTCAGGTGGCCAAATATCGATCTAGTTTTCCTTCTCTTACTAACTTTTCTATGACGTTTTTTAAGTCAAAGTATTTGTTGGTGGAGTGTCCACGGACTCGATGGTATTCACAATATTCATTCCGGTTCCTCCTCCTCTTTTGCCTTTGCATGGTCGGGCTGGGGGTATTTTTTCTGTGTGGCAAACTTCTTTGTAAACATCCACCAGGGACACCCTAAGAGGAGTGTAATTATGGTATTTTTTAATTTTTCCCCTTGCCGATCTTCCTTCTTTTTGGACTCTTTGTCTTTGTCTCGGTAGGTGAATCCGGATTTTGAGGTTTCTCCTAGTCGAGAATTTTCTTCCATGTTGATGTATTTCTCTGCTCGTTCCTGCACTTCATCCAGAGATGTAGGGTACTTCTTTGATATGGATTGGCTAAAAGGTCCTTCTCGCAGGCCATTGATGAGGCCCATGATGGCGGCCTCTGTTGGTAAGCTTTGTATGTCTAGGCATGTTTTGTTGAATCTTTCCATGTAGTTGCGAAGACTTTCCCGATCTCCTTGCTTGATTCCTAGTAGGCTGGGGGCGTACTTAGCCTTGTCTTTTTGGATGGAGAATTTGGCCAGGAACTTTTTGGCTAGGTCATCAAAGCTTGAGATGGACTTCGGAGGTAGGTTGTCGAACCATCTGATTGCTGTCTTTGTGAGAGTTGTTGGAAAAGCTTTGCAACGAACTGTATCTGAGGCGTCGGTAAGATACATTCTACTTCTGAGATTGCTGAGGTGATGGTTGGGATCAGTAGTGCCATCGTACAAAGTCATATCCGGAAGTTTGAAGTCCTTAGGAATTTTGGTCTTCATGATTTCCCTAGTGAATGGATCTTGATCTTTGCGTGAGTTGCCCTCAGGGGGTGGTCCGAGTGGCTCTTGCTTTGAGATCGGCTTCGAGTTTCAGAAGTTTATCTTCTAATTCTTGACGTCGTCTTACCTCTCTTTGTAGATCCTTCCCGACTTCTCATTGATGATGGGTTTCCTTTTCGAGTTGCTTTAATCGATCTTGAAGCGCCTCTATCACTTCCGGATTTGATGAGTTTTTGTCCCCGTTGGATTCCGGAGCGTCTTTTAGTGTAGTGTCCGTGTTTTTGTGCGGTGTTCTATCCTCTAGATCTGAATCGTGGTCGTTGTCATGATCGTTCGCCATGGTGGTGGGATAACTTCCAGGTTCCCCGGCAACGACGCCAATGTTCCGAGGGTTACCTGAAACTGTAGGTCGATCTCGGACGAGATCTTCTATGCTGGTCGGAGATGACGTGTCCGGCTGTAAATGGAGGCTGGAGCAGTCGTGTCCGACTTGTTGAGCTTGGCTGCACTGCTGATCCTTCGTCACCGGAGGGTGGGGGTACCTACAAGAGACTCCGATACTTAAGTTAGCATGTGTATTAAATAGGTTTTTAGTAGAATTAGAGTATGAGTTATACCTGGGTGCTCCAGTGTATTTATAATGGTGTGGAGTGACCTTTTTAGATAAGATAAGTTAGTTATCTTATCTTATCTTATCTTTGAGTTGAGGTCAGCTTATCTTTTAAAGGAACCGCCCTTATCTCTATAGGCTCGGACTGCCTTTGGATTTAGGTCGTGTTCCTCTATTTGGGCCCCTTACTGGGCTTTCTTGTCGATTCGACCGACCTCTTTGAGAAGAGGTCGGATAGCCTGACCTAAAGAGATCGGTCGCTTTATTACTGAACATCCCGGATTGGGTAGCTTGACCCAGGGTATGAACACGTTCTGAAAAGTTAGAATGATAATTTGAGGATTTAAATGCGATTTTTGGACTCAGTGTGTCTTTCTGAGTCAGAAAATGTATTTTCTGCGAAAAACTGTAAAAAAACTATAAATCGGCAACCGGTTCAAGTCTGCCCGGTGCCGCACGAGAAAGAGTGGAAACAGCCAAAAACCTTAGAAATAAAAAACCAGGTGTTAATTTTAAAGGTTTGTTTGGCCCGAAGTTGGGCCAAACGGGCTAAAAACGCTAACGAGTTGAACCGGGCCCAAGTTAGGCCCAAGTCCAACATATATAAAGGCTCATTAATGAATCCATTCATCATTAAACACACACACACAACAGAATTGAGAAGAGAGGGGGGAAGAAGAAGAAAACCCCCATTAACACTATTCACTCCTCACTTCAACTTGCGATATCTCGAGCTATGGTGTTCCGATTTACGTGCCGACAGTGGCTACGCATTTTTTGTGAAGAGCTCTACAAAACCCAGATAAGAAACTAGTATGGCAAGCTCGAAATTCTCTCAGTTCTTCTCTCCAAAATTTTGAATTTTTAGGGCTTTGGGTTAAATGAGTTTTTGTGATTTTAGATGTTTAGGTTTTCTCTAATCCTTGCTTAGCATTAGATTTTGGCTATTAAATCTGTTGGAAAAGGTAAGAGATATTAAACCCTTGTGATATTATGTTTAAATGGAACCCTAGGTTGATTTTTGATGGTTTATGCATATATAGTTTGATTATTGTGAGTTTAGAGCTTGTTGGTGCTTGTTGGAGTTACATTGGTGGCTTGCTTGTGGTTGGAAGCTCAATTGGTTCTCAATTTTGAGTTTTGGTTCATATAGGAAATCGGCCAAGGTATGGTTTTGGTTTCCTCTATGTAATATATAATATTTCTGGACATTTAGGCTAGTGATCCATAGTATAGGATTGAATTAAATTGGTTGTTAGAATTGTTGTATGATGATATATGATGATTTGATGATTTGGGTTGTTGATGAATTAAAATGTTGATGTTGATAGTATGGTATTGAAGATTGAGATTGAGATTGAAATTAAAATTGATTATGATGATTGTTGAAAATGGTGGAATGGAATTTGATTAATGTGTTTATTTAAAAAATGAATGTATTGTTATGTATTTGATAATGGAAATTGATGAATGTGGTTGGTGGAGAAATGATTATAGTGTTATATATTTGATATTTGAGGATGAGGATATTGAAGGGTGAATGAAAAATTTTGGTATGAATGGTAGGTTGTGACACAAAGGGTGAGTTATGAGGTAAATTGGAGTTGGTATGGTTTGGTCTGATTTTGGTTGAAATATTTTGAAAGTTGAGGTTTGGCAAAATTCTACATAATCTATTTTCTAGCAGCATCTTCGGACGCTTTTTGGGAACGATCTAACCATCATAATTGAATGGGATTAATTTTTCTCGAATCTTTGTGATGTGTAGAAAAATTCTGGAAAATTTGGTTAATGTTTAACGGTTGGATTAGGAGATATAAATTTTTTAAGTTTGTTACTATAAAACTGATTTTCTGCTGTTACATAATCAAACCAGCAACTTTCCAAGCCTATATCTCCCAATCCTGACCATAATTTTGAGTGGAACCAAAAGGACATTGAGACTTGGACTATTTTCTTATTTCTGTCAAAATTTTAGACTATTATAAATTTTGTAGAAGGAGTTGTGCTCGGTTTAAAAATAGAGCTCTTAGCTATTTTGACAACAAAACTAGTTTTTGAAAGTAAACTTGTAATCAGTATAACTCTCTCCAGATAAATGATTTTTCTATGAGACTTTGACTGACTTAAAGCTCTATGAGTCTAGTTTCGTTTTGGAAAATTTTAGATATATCAAATGAAAATATGATTTTTGGTGGATTTTCTAAGAACAGGGTAGCTTGCTGTCTTGGTGCAGAGATTTCAAACTTAAAATCAATTTTTGCAAGAGAAATGGTTTTACTTTTTTATTTTATTCAACTAAACTATTTCAACTGAGTTTGAATCTATAGAATACTTCCATTTTGAGTCTAGAGACGGAGAATTAGGCTTGTAAACTTCTGTGACACCTATTTAAGACTTTTGGCTCGTTTTTGGATATCAAAACGTAGAGAAGGTCCTAGGTGATTTTAACTTGGTAATTTGATAAAAAGTTAGAAAATTGAGGCTTAGGTTTCGGGTGTACTGAGGATGGGCTTGGTGGAATGAGAACGAGGAATGGAGATGTTGGATTGAAAGTGGTTGAGATGAGTCGATGACTCAGAATGAGATGATGGATCCATGGCATACTGAAAAATATTTTCTGAAAACCACTGATATATCATTTGTATATTGAGATTATGAGACGCTATGCGTCCGGTGATAAACCCCATTTGTAGGGTTTATCTTGTGCTTAATTTAGGGGGTTTTATGACCTTTTACCCACATTTATTCAATGAAATAGCATGGTTTTATAACTTCTCTTTTAATTGTACTTAAGAGTGAAAACATGCTTTTAGGACTTAAAATAGCTAAATTTAATTCACCTTGATTCCATTAGATGCCTTGATATGTCTGTTAAGTGATTTCAGGTTTGGGAGGCAAAGATTGGATCAAGGGAATGAAGGAAAATCATGTAAAAATGGAGAGCTCATGAAGAAATTAAGGAATCGCAAAAGCTGTCAAGCCGACCTCTTTACACTTAATCAACCATAACTTGAGCTACAGAGGTCCAAATGACGCGGTTCTAGTTGCGTTGGAAAGCTAACATCTGGAGCTTCGAAATGATATAAGATTTGTCATAGTTGCACCGTGCATAGGGGTGCGCACGTGCACGGTACGTGTACGTGCCGATGGTGGCACATGATTTACTTAATGCAACTCGTGGCCAGCGAATTCTAAAGCCTTGTGGCGGTTGGATCCCGCCTGTCGAGGTAGCGGCGGTGGCGTAAGGGCAGAGGTTTGTCCCACTTGCGTTGAGATGCGAGGTCGGTGGCAAGAGTATCCCGCTCGCATCCCTTCGGATCAAGAGAGCGTGTGGGCGCAAAATCCTGAACAGTGATCCGAGCACTATATCTCAGGGGTTCCTATATGATGATTCCGAAGGGTGACATCTCCATGGAGATGTGTCGGGTTGGCAGTTCAACCGACAATGTGATATCACAACCAATAGGGCCAGCATTCATCATGTGCATTTTCTATCTGTTTGCATGCTTTGCCGACTTGAAATTTCTTGCCAATTAGTATAACATGTCTAAGTGCTACTTGAATTAATTGCCTATTATGCTTCTACTTGTGTTTTACTTGCATTGTATAAAATTGTGTTTTCTACTGGGATTGAGGAGGTTTGGAAGGCGGTGGCGATGAGATCTCATGGAGGATAGGTTGGTGAAGGCTGTGGGACAGCGGTGTTTAGTTAGAATAGAAATCCCCTAAGATAGAATGCCCTATTTATTTATGTGAAAGTTTATATATGATACTTATTCATTTTAGTATGCCTTAAGATTGAATCTTGTGATGGATATGAAGTCTAGGATTGCCTTTGGCGTCCCGGGGTCTTATATCTTACATCACTGGGCACTTTTACAATATTGAGAACCTTCGGTTCTCATACCATATTTCTGTTGTGTTTTTCAGATGCAGGTCGTAACCCACCTCGGTGAGTTGTGATAAACCACTATTTTATAGTTTATCTTGTGCTTAATTGAGTGGATTTTACCCACCATTCTCATACTTATTCACAGAATTTGCAGAATTTTACAATCCCTTCCCAATTTTGTTCTATGGTTGAAAACTTGCTTCCTAAGCCTTTAAATTATGTATTTTAATGTCATTTTATACCATTCGATGCCGTGATCTGTGTGTTAAGTGTTTTTAGGCTTTATAGGGCAGGAATGGCTTAGAGGATGGAAAGGAAGCTTGCAAAAATGGAAGGAACACAAAAAACCAAGGAGCTGACCAGCGAGGAACGATGCGTGCGCGTACCTGACGCATGCGCGTGATTTGGAGCTTTCCATGGTGACGCGTGCGTGTACCTGACACGTACGCGTGACACGCGAAGATGATCAGCGACGCGTATGCATGACAGGCGCCACGTGCAGAAAACACAGAAGACGCTGGGGGCGATTTTGGGCTGAGTTTGGACCCAGTTTTTGGCCCAGAAATGCATACTAAAGCCAGGGGACAAGCAGAGACTCAAGATACATTCATACACTTCTCATTATTCACAATTGGAGGATTTAGATGTAGTTTTCTAGAGAGAGAGAGGCTCTCTCCTCTCTCTAGGCTCTCTCCTCTCTCTAGGTTTTTAGGATTTCCCTTAGTTTTAGGTTTATTTCTTCCCAATTCTAGGTTCAATGTTCATTTAATTTAGTTTTCTTATATTTTTATTTACTCTATTACTTTAATTTATTTTCTTCTCTTGTTAATTCATTAATACAAAGAACTATTTTTACTTTTAATTAGTTTTCAGTTATTATTTAATTTATCATGTCTTCCTTTTATTCCCTTTATATGTCTGTGAACGTTATATTCATTTCAATAAATTCCCAACTTGACTTGGGAGTTGATTAAAAGGAGACCCTTGAGTTAGAATACTCAAGTGTTAATTCTAATTGAAAGTTGTTGGTTAACTCTCTAGTCTCTAACTCTAATGCTTCCTTAGGAGAGAATTAGGACTTGAGGATGGAGTTGGTTAGTTAGTTACTTGACTTTCCTTTATTAAGTAAGTGATGACTAAGTAGAACAACAACCTTTTACCATTACACTTGGGAAAATTCAACAAGGATAGAACTTCCAATTAATCTTCTCCCGGTCAAGGCTTTTTATTTTGATTATATAAATTCTCCTGTTAATTTGCACTGCTTTAAATTACAATTATTTATTTTTCTGTTCTTAAAATCAAAATTTTCTCAGAAAAACCCATAACCAATAATAACTACACCTCTTTGAAGTTCCTTGAGAGACGACCCGAGGTTTGAATACTTCAGTTATTACTTTTAAGGGGTTTGTTACTTGTGACAACTAATTTTTTGTATGTAAGGATTATTGTTGGTTTAGAAACTATACTTTCAACGAGAATATATTTGTGAATTCTAGACCACACAAAAGTCCGTTCATCAAGTTGCTTTGATGGTGACAGGAGCGGAGGATATCTATCTGTTTTAAAGTCTTTTGATCTCTTTTTTATATATCTCTCATCTTTTGTATTTTGCTTTGCCTAGAGGCTTGAATTTGAGAGAACAAAACTTGTATAAGCCGTTTTTACTGTCTAGTTTCATGTTCGGTTTGTATATGGCTAGCCTGCTTAAACTCCGCGAGCTGTGGCTAGAGTCTTATGATATTATACTATTATACTATGATATTTTGTTATTTTATACCTGTTTCTTGTGCCTTAAATCAGTAGCTTCGTTAGCACGTTTTGCGCTTTTAAAATCCTATTTTTGAGCTGCATCCTTCATCGGGCTTCTAGATTATACTATTCTTTATATATATATATATATATATATATATATATATATATATATATATATATATATATATATATATATATATATATATATATGTATGAGCTTAGAACTGTCGTAATCCTTGATTAACCTTTGCTTTACGACGTTAGGTAAAGCTTAGGCTAATTAGGGTGTTACATTTAGTGGTATCAGAACGGTTCATCCTCGTGAGCCTGAGGGATGGACCGATTGTGCTTTATTGCATACTCTGTGTGTCTTTTTTTTTATGCTATTAGACTATCTGCTTGATATTTCATAGCATGCTTGTTTGTGAGTGCCTATTTGGGGATAATTGAAGCACTAGGCTTTTGATATTGAGACTGATCACCTTAATATCGATTGTTTGGTGCAGACAGGAACCCTATATGGCCCCTCGCGGATGAGGTCGAGCACGTTCACGAGGAAGTAGGAATGAGTAACTAGCTGACAATCATGTCGAATTTATGGCGACTATGGCTAATTTGGCAAACACTGTAGAGGCTAATGCTGTTGCGACTCTGCAAGCTGTGCAGAGGTTAGGCTAACTGTCTGGAAACAGAAATGGAAATGGGAACAGCGAAGGGAATGCTCATGATAATGCTGAGGGAAATGGAGATGATGCGGGTGGCATTCCGATGACCTTGGTGACGTTCTTCAAGTTTGATCCACCAACATTCCAAGGATCAACTAATCCTACCGAAGCAGACAACTGGTTCCGGGATATAGAACGTGCCTTACAGGCGCAGCATGTTCCAAACAATCAATATGTTGAATTTGCTGCTTATCAGCTTGCGGGAGAGGCCTAGCACTGGTGGCAAGCAGAGTGCCGCTTGTTACGGCTCCTGAACGCAGATGTTCCTTGGGATGTGTTTCAAACAACCTTCTACAAGAGATACTTCCCTGAGTCTGCAAGGGAAGCAAAGGAGATGGAACTGATGCAGCTAAAGCAAGGTTCCATGTCTGTGGCAGATTACACCAACAAGTTTGAGTAGCTTTGTAGGTTTTCTAGGGTATGTCAGGGTGCCCCGGGGACTTATGAGAGCTGGAAGTGTATTAAGTACCAGAGGGGATTGAAGGATAACATAATAACTGCTGTGGCTCCTATGGAGATTCGTATCTTCTCCGATTTGGTAAACAAAGCAAGGGTGGTTGAGGAGTATGCCAAGATAGTGGCGGCATCCAAGGAGACTCATGGAGGAAATTCTAGCAAGGGACGTGGCAAGTATTTCCATCCTAGGGGTCCAAGCTTCAAAAGAGGGGGATATGCGCCTCAAGGGCAAGGAAGCTTCAGAAAGAACACTCATGACCAGTTTCAGCGTGGCAGAGGAAGAGGAAATCATAGTAAGAATTCTCCGGATTCGGCTTGTGTGCGTTGTGGACGTTTTCACCCGTATGACTCATGCAAGATTGGTTTAGGTGGTTGCTTCAACTGTGGATTACCTGGTCCTATTGCAAAGAACTGCACGCGTGGGAAGAACCCGAATGCGGGTCAAGGTCAACATCAGGGGCGAGTCTTTGCTGTGAATGCCAAGGATGCTTCCAAGGTGGATCCGTTGATGAGAGGTATATGTCTTATTGGTGATAAAACGATAATTGCATTGTATGATACTGGAGCATCGCATTCATTTATTTCGTTTGCTAAGGTGGAGGAACTAGGCTTGAAAGTGTCAGAGTTACCTTTTGATCTGCATGTACATACTCTGCATTAGACGGTCATGATTAGGTCAGGTTGTAGGCAAGTAGGATTTAAACTTGAGGGTAGAGACTTTGTGCATGATTTGATCTGTTTATCAATGATTGGATTGGAGATGATTTTGGAGTTTGATTGGTTGTCAAAGAATCAGGTTTTGTTAGATTGCTTCGAGCGGTCAATTCAGTTTATGCCGGAAGGAGAGAAAGGAGTAGTGATAGCTGAAGTTACTACCTAAAGTCGGTAATGGTGCACTGTAGTGGGGAAGAGTGTTAGGGTTACATCTTGTTAACTGCTAATGCTTCGGGCGATGCACAGAACTTAGATCAGATCCCGGTGGTTAGAGACTTTCAGGAGGTATTTCCGGAGGATATTCCTGAATTTCCACCTCAAAGGGAGATTGAGTTTGCGATTGAATTGGTGCCAGGAGCCAGACCAGTGTCGATTGCACCGTATAGAATGGCTCCGATAGAGTTGGCAGAGTTAAAGATTCAGTTGGAGGAGCTTTTGAATAAGAGGTTCATTCGACCGAGTGTATCACCGTGGGAGCGCTAGTTTTATTGGTGAAGAAGAAGGATGGAGGAATGCGACTGTGTGTGGACTACCGACAGTTGAATAAAGTGACTGTGAAGAACAAGTAGCCGCAGCCAAGGATAGATGATTTGATGGATCAACTTCAAGGAGCTGGGGTATTTTCCAAAATTGATCTAAGATCTGGTTACCATCAGATAAGGGTGAAAGAGGATGATATCCCTAAGACAGCATTTAGGACCCACTATGGACACTACGAGTTTGCGGTTATGTCCTTTGGGTTAACGAATGTACCTGATGTTTTCATGGATTACATGAACAGAGTGTTTCGTCCCTTTTTAGACAAGTTCGTGGTGGTTTTCATAGACGATATCTTGGTTTACTCTAAGATGGCGAAGGAGCATGAGGAATACTTGAGAACTGTGTTGCAAATCCTAAAGGAGCGAAAATTGTACGCTAAGTTGTCGAAGTTTGAGTTCTGGAAGGAGGAAGTGAAGTTCTTAAGCCATGTGGTGAGCAAAGAAAGAATAGCCGTGGATCCTTCTAAGGTAGAAGCGGTGATGGAATGGGAAAGACCAACAACAGTGACCGAAGTCAGGAGCTTTTTGGGCTTAGCCGGATATTACCGGAGATTCATCGAAGGATTCTCCCGGATTGCACTACCAATAATTAAATTGACAAGGAAAGAAGCGCCTTTTGTTTGGACGTCGGAATGTGAAGAGAGTTTCCAAACTTTGAAGCAGAAGTTAACTTCATCACCTGTTTTAATCTTGCCAGAACCGCATGAACCGTTTGAAGTGTACTGTGATGCTTCCTTGAAGGGTTTGGGTTGCGTGTTGATGCAACACCAGAATGTGGTGGCTTACGCATCGCGTCAGCTGAGGCTGCATGAGGTAAATTACCCAACTCATGACTTGGAATTAGCGGCGATTGTGTTTGGATTGAAGATTTGGAGGCACCACTTGTACGGAGTGAGGTTTAGCATCTTTTCTGATCATAAGAGTCTCAAGTACATCTTCGATTAGAAAGAGATTAACATGCGTCAGAGGAGATGGATGGAGTTGCTTAAGGACTATGATTTTAAACTGAGTTATCATCCCGGAAAGGCGAATGTGGTAGCAGACGCTTTGAGTCGGAAGTCCTTGATAATTGCTTGGATGAGAATTAAGAAGGAGGAGCTAGTGGAGAAGATTGTGGATCTTAAATTGGATATTGGTGAAGTTGCCGGAAGAGCTCGCCTGAATCAGTTACAAATATCAAGTGACTTTAAATCTGAACTCCTAAAGGCTCATCAAAACGATGACGTGTTACCTAAGGTGTTGCCAGCTATCGAGCAAGGGAAGCAATGGAGAGTGTCATGGGATCAAGATGGATTGTGGAGATTCAAGGGTAGGTGATGAGTCCATATTTTCTGATATATTTTAACTTGATTTGAATGAATTTTATCACATAAACCTACACTTAAGCACCATAATAGCATACTTTTGTGTTTGATCCCTAAATTGAACCTAAATGTGAAAACATGCATTTTTGTGCTTGGAATGAGCAATTTAATTCCACTTTTATTCCATTTGATGCCATGATAGGTTTGTTGAGTGATTTCAGGCCTTGGAGGCAAGAATGGATAGCCAAAAGTGGAAGAAAGCATGTACAAGGTAGAAAACATGAAGAAAATAATGAGGAAGCACACAGCCATACGTGCGTGCGCACAAGGATGCGTGCGTACGCACAAGGAGGAAATCAGCATGCATGCATGCGCACAACCCCTCTGTGCGTATGCACAAGTGGAAATTCGACGAAGTGTGCGGACGCACACATCTGTGCGTCCGCACAGGTACCAGCGCATGCCTCCATTAAAAAGTAACGTGTTGCGCGGTTTTTGGGGTCTCTAGGCCCATTTTTGAAGTGCTGAAGGCTGGTTTGGAAGGCTATATTAAGGGCATATCAACACATAACAAGAGAGCTCACTTGGAGGGTAGAAACACATAGTAGGAGTAGGAGTAGTGTAGATTAGGAAATTCTCTCTTAGGGTTTTAATTAGGGTTTGTAGAATTTTATACTTCAAGTTTGATTTTGGATTATAGCAATTGCATTGTAAGTATTCCTTTAATTTCCCTTTCAATTACACTACTTGTTCTACAGTTTCATATATTTTACTCTCTCTTGTCAATATTCACCTCGTCTTGCAATTTCGGATTTCTAATTGTTGAATTTGATGTTTGATGCTTATTTTATGTTTGTTGAGTTGCTTTGGTTACTTGTTATCATTTATGGTTCATAGCTTTCCCTATTTTTCCAATTTTGCCATGTTTCATATTTATGCCCACTATGTGTTTGATGAAATGCCTATTTTGGTTATGGGGTAGTGATGATGTTTTTATGGAAAAATGAATTTCCAAAACACCTAAAACTCACCGGCAAGTATATCGGGTCGCATCAAGTAGTAAAACTCACGTGAGTGAGGTCGATCCCACGAGGATTGATGGATCAAGCAACTTTAGTGGGTGATTAGTTTAGTCAAGCTAACATTGAAGTGAATTGTGTGAAATTGTAACCAACAGAAAATAAAGGACAATGAATTTAAAGTTGCAGAATGTAAATTGGCAAGTAACTTAAAGAGCAAGAAATGTAAATTGCAAGAAATGTAAATTGCATGAAATTAAAGGGGAGTGGGTGCTGAAAATTAAAGAAAGCAATAGATCAAGCAACTGGAAATTTAAATTACCGGAAGAATAAAGGAAATTGGATGCTGGGAATTAAAACAGAATTGAAATTGTGAAGTGCAGTGAATTAAGGAACGCTCAGATGCTCAGCTCAATTGCAAAATAAAATTGAAGATCTCAGGGAATCAAAGAGACTAGAAAACGAGTCTAGATCTCAAGCCCTTCCTTGATTCAACAGCAGATAATTGCAGAAGAAAATAGAGAAGAAAGCAGTAAAGACAATTTAGATCCAAATCACAATTCCTTCAAATTATGCAGCAAGTAAACAGAGAGAATTCTCAAGATGAGATTGAAACAGAATTTCTTCAATTCTCAATCCAAAATTTCAAAACAAAAATGAAAACTAAGAGAGAGCTCTCTGTTCTAGCCTCTAGTGCTCTCCAATGGAGCTCGCCTCCAATGCTCTCTATTAGAGCCAACCTGCTCTGTAAAATGAAAATGATGCCTTTTATAGGCTTTTACAAACATGACAAATAAAATTGAAAGAAAATTACAAAGAAAATGAAATTCCTAATCAAATTGTTTCTTGTGCCTTTGAGTGATGTCAATTGGGCTTTTGGCCTTGATGGAATTGGGTTGAAGATAGCCTCTGTTGATTGCTCTTGATGTTGGAAAGAAACCCACTTGTGAACCGGGCCATGAACCATTAAAACTTGAGTTAAAGTTTGAGACAAACTTTGACTCAAACTTATTCACCAAACTCATCATGCAGATGGCCATTTTGCTGTCATCCACGTTTGAGCCAAAGTTTGAGGTCAAACTTTGAGCCAAACGTGGATCCCTCTTGTTGCATATCAAGCCTTGGGGTGCTACTTTGTCCTCTTGTCAATGTTGCCAATTTTATACCCACTATAAACTATTATAAATGGTTGGAAAGCTCTGAATGTCAGCTTTCTAACCCAATTGGAATCACCTCAATTGGACATCTACAACTCAAGTTATACTCCTTTGAAGAGGATAGGGTCGCTGGCTTCGGTGTGCAACGTTTGAGGTAAAGTTTGCCTCAAACGTGGTCGAAAACGCCAGTTTTGGAGGCTCAAACGCATTGTCCACCCCATACTATTAATATTGTTGGAAAGCCCTGAATGTCTACTTTCCAATGCCATTGGAAGCGCATCATTTGGAGCTCTACAGCTCGAGTTATACTCCGTCGAAGGTGCAGAGGTCAGTTGGCCTCACTGCAGGTTGCCACCATGTTCGTTTATGCATATTTCGGGGCAGTTTTCTCCCTCAATTTTAGTGTCCACCATGCAGTGCCATATATGCTTGGAAAGTTCTCGATTCCTACTTTCCATTGCTTTTTGAATCACCTCATTTGGAGCTCTGTAGCTCAAGTTATTCATGTTGGAAGTATACCCCTTCAGGCTGTGTTTGTTGTGGCGCCAACGTTTGCCTAAAAGCTTGAGGTCAAACATTGGCGCAAGTTTTTGCTCTCTCCAGGGTGTATTTGTTGTGGCGCCAACGTTTGCCTAAAAGCTTGAGGTCAAACGTTGGCGCAAGCTTTTGCTCCATCCAGGGTGAATTCAACTCTTCCAAAAGTTTGAGCTAAAGTTTGAGGCAAGCTTTTGCTCAAGATTTTTGTTCTCTCTTGCTCCTTGCCATTTCTTCTTTCTTCAACCTTCTTCAAAACTCTTTTCACCTATCATCAATTAACCAAGCACATCGAAGCTATGCTCAAAATCATGAGATTTCTTCTTCTTCTTGAAATTCAAGTGATTATGGTACAAGAACTCATTAAAATGCATCAATTTATCCATGGTTGATTGAATCTAAGGAAAACATGAAATTCTACCCAAATGGCTTACTTATGACTCAAGAAAGTGCATAAAACCTAAAAAAACAAAGAAAAAGCATAGAAAAACATGATATGATGACATGTCATCACAACACTAAACTTAAACCTTGCTTGTCCCCAAGTAAGAAAAGAATCATGCAATAGAGATTGACAATCCAAGGTAAGAAGAATAGCAACTCAATGTTCATGGCAAGCTAGTTTTCTATGCATGCTACAATTACAAAAGAGATGTAAATGATTGATGCTTCTCTCTAGCTCAATTTATGAAATCTTTCTCTTATATTTCTTCCTTGAAACAAGCTTTTGATTTTCTTACTAGCTTCTCCTTTTGGGTGCTTTGCCCCATGAGTTGATAACAAAGCTATGACTTCTAAATGCTTTGTTTTCAAGTATTACCACTTGATAGATAAGCACCACAAGTATTTGATTAGAGGACTTCATTAAGCTCATTTTTCTTTTCTTTTCTTGACTCTCTAATCATTGATGCTCAGAGCCTTGAGCTTTGAGAGAGTGATTTTGCACTTGAGCCTAGCCTTGACTTCTAAGTGTTTTGTTTTCAAGCATTTGGCTTGATACATAAACACCACAAGTACTTAACAAATAAATTGCCATTGGTACTCAGAGCCTTCAGCTTTCTCATTCTTTCCCTTTTTCTTTTCTTGCCCTTTTTTGCTTTTTCTTTCAAGGTTTTCATGATTTTCAAAAGATTTCACAAAATGTACTAGATGAAAACTTTAATTAAATAAAATCCAATGCAATTGAGCAACAATTAATAATACTAGCTTTCCAATACTTGTATGCACATGCTAAAATCTTCTTTAATGCCTTGTTTGTTTATGATCATGATACTTTACTGCTTTAAGCTTTACAAAACTCAAGTTGGTAGTCATAATGGGATGGCAACATGTTACAAATCAGGATTCAAGTTATGCTTTATTCATACACACATGTAAACAGAAAGGATGAAGACAATCATGCAATTTAAGTGCTGGAAATAAATGAGAGGAAAAAGAACTCTACAACCTTGTAGTTCATCTTTCGTCATTGTTGTCCTTTTTTCCTCTATTCTTTCTCTTTCCCTTGCCAACTCAGAATGCTTGCTCATCCTCAAGAAACAATTAGAATAATGGCTATGGGGCTAAGATGGATCATGAGTGTCTCACACAATGAAATGTTAGCAATACATGTGTTTCAAGCAAGCAAAATTAAAGATAACAATCAAGGCACAAGAGACAGAGACATTGTGATTGCATATATAAGAAGGTGTGCACAATACATTGCATAAAAGATAAGTGGCACACCAAACTTAGTGTGACACTTTCACTTGGAATCAATGCAAGTATCCAGTAAAGATTTGAAGCAAATTGTGTTGCATAGCAATACCAAACTTAGAATGCAATCCTATGTCCATTTATTTGAATTAAAACCAAGCAAATGAAACTGTTATTTATTAAGTACAATCACCAAGCCAAGAATCTATCATTAATAAAGCTCTCTTGGTAATGTATTAATAAACACAGTAAATAAGCAAACTAAAATGAAAGCATTAAAAACAAAGAATTAACTAAAGTAAACAGAATAACAAAATATCAAACCAAAATAAAATTAACACTTCAAAGACATTATGGTTATGCAGACAAGTGGTGTTGTTGAATGATTTGCATAGAAAAATAGGTGGCACACCAAACTTAGAATCTTGGTGTGTCACTTTCATTTTTGATTTGATGCAATCATCCAAAAAGATTGAAAACAAATTGTTGCAAGGCAACACCAAACTTAGAATGTAACCATATGCCAATTTATTGAATTTAAACAAAACAAAGAACGAAAACAAAGCAGAGAAGAGAAATTATACCTACGGTTGACATGTTGTTCACTTTCTTCCTCTTCTTCCAGTTTGTTAAGAGGAATGACTTCAAGGGAGGAGAAGATTCAGCTATTGTCCCCTGTCTTGTTTTCCTCTCAGCAAGCTTCCTTTTGTACATGGCTTGATTGAGCTTGCTTGCTATTGGTCCAGGGGTTGGATTGCTTGTGGTTGACCTCCTCTTGAATGTTGTCCTTGGTAGCTTGGTCACAATTCTCTTCTTGGTGCTTTTGTTAATTGCTTTCACTTTCTTGAATCCAAGTCTTGGTGGTTGTGTGATTGTTGGAGTCTTCTTTTCATCAAGAGCCTCTTGTATTGGTGGTTCCATAAGCCCTTCCTTCATATGATTTTCTGCTTCACTTGAGTGTGAATTCTCTTGAGTATCTTCCTCCATTTTTTCTTCATGATTTTCCATTAATTCCTTTGGGAGGGAATCTTTATGTTTCATTGTCACCTCAAGTAGCTTTTGTGATTGTAAAATCCTTGGCTCATGTTCCTCATCCTTCATTGCAATTTCACTTGACACAGGGACCTTTTGTTCTTGTTTTTCCACTTCCTCACCCACAAATTTGTCTTCATCCTCACTGTTTGATGGTTCTAAGTTCCTCTTTGTTTGCTCTAAGGGCCCATTCATCTTCTTGAGGATGGTTTCTTTCCAGGATTGGGGTTGTGTGTATCTTTCCACGAGTTTTCTGTGTATTTCAATGGCTTGGCATTGGCTTTCTAAGGGTTCTTTGGACCATTGAAGGTAATCCTCAACTGATAATTCAAGAGATGAAGGTTGAGAGTAATTTTGGTGACATGGATGTGTTGTGGTGAAGTTGTGTTGAGGGGTATGGAATGAGTTGTGTGATTGATGGGATGACTTGTATGAATTTTGGAGAAAACTTTGTGTTGAGGCATAATCAAGTGATGAAGAACTTTCAAATGAGAAACTGGGACGTGAGGGTAGATGCTCTTCCATTCTTTGGTGATGCTTCCATCCACCATGAGGATAATGATATGAATCATTTTGTGGTGGTGGTTGGTATCCCATATGATTTTTTTGCTCATTTTGTGTCTCTGAAGCAAATCTCCATGAATTGGAGTGCTCAGAATGTGTATTCTCTTGGTGATATTCCCAGCCACCATTAGAGATTGGTGATGGTGGGTAATATCCCATAAAATTTGTTTGATCATAAGATGAGTTGAACTCCATTTGAATTTTGTAAAACACAACACCAAGGAAAATTGAAATTCATATCTCAGAGATGAATTTCTTAGTGAGGCAATAACTCAAACACCTTGGTTTCAACTTAGAACAGAGAACAAAAATAAAGAAAATGCTTGATCTAGACTTCTCACCCACTTAATCATTTTTGATCTAAATCAATCTCCGGCAACGGCGCCAAAAACTTGATGATGTTTTTGTGGAAAAACGAATTTCCAAAACACTTAAAACTCACCGGCAAGTATACCGGGTCGCATCAAGTAGTAAAACTCACGTGAGTGAGGTCAATCCCACGAGGATTGATGGATCAAGCAACTTTAGTGGGTGATTAGTTTAGTCAGGCTAACATTGAACTGAATTGTGTGAAATTGTAACCAACAGAAAGTAAAGGACAATGAATTTAAAGTTGCAGAATGTAAATTGGCAAGTAACTTAAAGAGCAAGAAATGTAAATTGCAAGAATCTTAAATTACAAGAAATGTAAATTGCATGAAATTAAAGGGGAGTGGGTGCTGAAAATTAAAGAAAGTAATAGATCAAGCAACTGGAAATTTAAATTACCGGAAGAATAAAGGAAATTGGATGCTGGGAATTAAACAGAATTGAAATTGTGAAGTGCAGTGAATTAAGGAACGCTCAGATACTCAGCTCAATTGCAAAATAAAATTGAAGATCTCAGGGAATCAAAGAGACTAGAAAACGAGTCTAGATCTCAAGCCCTTCCTTGATTCAACAGCAGATAATTGCAGAAGAAAATAGAGAAGAAAGCAGTAAAGACAATTTAGATCCAAATCACAATTCCTTCAAATTATGCAGCAAGTAAACAGAGAGAATTCTCAAGATGAGATTGAAACAGAATTTCTTCAATTCTCAATCCAAAATTTCAAAACAAAAATGAAAACTACGAGAGAGCTCTCTGTTCTAGCCTCTAGTGCTCTCTAATGGAGCTCGCCTCCAATGCTCTCTATTAGAGCCAACCTGCTCTGTAAAATGAAAATGATGCCTTTTTATAGGCTTTTACAAACATGACAAATGAAATTGAAAGCAAACTACAAAGAAAATGAAATTCCTAATCAAATTGTTTCTTGTGCCTTTGAGTGATGTCAATTGGGCTTTTGGCCTTGATGGAATTGGGTTGAAGATAGCCTCTGTTGATTGCTCTTGATGTTGGAAAGAAACCCACTTGTGAACCGGGCCATGAACCATTAAAGCTTGAGTCAAAGTTTGAGGCAAACTTTGACTCAAACTTATTCACCAAACTCATCATGCAGATGGCCATTTTGCTGTCATCCACGTTTGAGCCAAAGTTTGAGGTCAAACTTTGAGCCAAACGTAGATCCCTCTTGTTGCATATCAAGCCTTGGGGTGCTACTTTGTCCTCTTGTCAATGTTGCCAATTTTATGCCCACTATAGACTATTATATATGATTGGAAAGCTCTGAATGTCAGCTTTCTAACCCAATTAAAATCACCTCAATTGGACATCTACAACTCAAGTTATGCTCCTTTAAAGAGGACAGGGTCACTGACTTTGGTGTGCAACGTTTGAGGTAAAGTTTGCCTCAAACGTGGTCGAAAACGCCAGTTTTGGAGGCTCAAACGCATTGTCCACCCCATACTATTATATATTGTTGGAAAGCCCTGAATGTCTACTTTCCAATGCCATTGAAAGTGCATCATTTGGAGCTCTACAGCTCGAGTTATACTCCGTCAAAGGTGCAGAGGTCAGTTGGCCTCACTGCAGGTTGCCACCATGTTCGTTTATGCACATTTCGGGGCAGTTTTCTCCCTCAATTTTAGTGTCCACCATGGAGTGCCATATATGCTTGGAAAGCTCTCGATTCCTACTTTTCATTACTTTTTGAATCACCTCATTTGGAGCTCTGTAGCTCAAGTTATTCATGTTGGAAGTATACCCCTTCAGGCTGTGTTTGTTGTGGCGCCAACGTTTGCCTAAAAGCTTGAGGTCAAACGTTGGCGCAAGCTTTTGCTCCATCCAGGGTGAATTCAACTCTTCCAAAAGTTTGAGCTAAAGTTTGAGGCAAGCTTTTGCTCAAGCTTTTTGTTCTCTCTTGCTCCTTGCCATTTCTTCTTTCTTCAACCTTCTTCAAAGTTCTTTTCACCTATCATCAATTAACCAAGCACATCGAAACTATGCTCAAAATCATGAGATTTCTTCTTCTTCTTGAAATTCAAGTGATTATGGTACAAAAACTCATGAAAATGCATCAATTTATCCATGGTTGATTGAATCTAAGGAAAACATGAAATTCTACCCAAATGGCTTACTTATGGCTCAAGAAAGTGCATAAAACCTAAAAAAAAAAGAAAAAGCATAGAAAAATATGACATGATGACATGTCATCAGGTAGATTTCCACCCATTGGCTTGGGAAAATGAGTTTATGGACTACTAGAGCCATAATGTCCAACATTTAGTGATAGTTCTTGGGTTGTTAGTTGTTATTGTCTCCACTAACGCTAGCTTTTTACTAAGGTAATTAGTAAGTTAGCTAGGACTTGTGGATTAATAACAATTATGCTCACTAGACTTATCCTCCGATGTTGAGGGTTGACTTAGTGAGATTAATCCATCATAATTATCATAGTTGTGGTTATGGCAAGGAAGGGATTCCATAACTCATCCCAAGTCAAGGTTTCATTTATGTCTTGAACTACTTTTCCACCACTTTATAGCATTACTTGTCCATATTACATACATAGTTCTTTTATTCCTTTATTGCTTTATTAATTGCAATTTTGTCTTGTTCCTTTATTTCTTTATTGCTTGCTTCTTTATTGAAAACACCCTTTGCTTTCTCACAACCAAAATTGTGCACTTATTGGCATTAGTTCCTAGGAAAGACGACCCGAGGTTGAAAGACTCTCGGTTTAGATTAGAAATTGTAAACTTTGATCGAGCATCACTTGTTGGTTGAGAACTATACTTGCAATGAGGTTATTTCTCCTTTACCGAGAACGAATTCTTAACTGACGATTTTGCTCGCATCAAGTTTTGGCGCCGTTGCCGGGGAGCTAGCGTCATGAGTGCTATATTTTGGTTGTTGTAAATATGTGAATAGTGTGAATAGATACTTTTTGGGTTGTTTCCTTGTTTTTGCTATTAATTAGGATTTTGTTTCTTTTGTTACTTGATGTCTTTAGTTTTTATTTTCTATTTTCTCTATGAGTTATCACCCTCTTGGTTTAGAGTTTGGTTGTGCTTATTTTGTAGGGCTTGATAACCTCAATTTTGGATTGCATCATGGGATTGGAGCATCAATTTTGGAAGGAGCCACCTCCTCTATATTACAATGAGCCATACCCTTCCCAATGCACATACCCAACCCAAGGATATGGTGGACTTCACTTTGATTATACACCTCCACTACCATATGCCTATAACCCATATCCTCAACATAACCCTCAATCACCACATTTTCAAACACCACACCAATACCAACAACCACCATCTTACATACTACCTCTAAACACTTGCCAACATGAGTCACCTCCCACATATACAACCTTTCTTCCAAATTATGAATCTCATTTTTCACCCCAATATGAAGCTTTCCCACCCTTGGCCCAAGACCAACTAGACCTTCAAGCCTTTCTCCAAGAGCAAGAAGGATTCCGAAGGACACAAGGGCAATTTGTGGCAACCATAGCCGAAGCGGTGAACTGCTTAGTCCTCTTACGCTCATCCGATCAAGTCACTTCTCTTGAAGAATGTGAATGATCAACTAAAGAATGGAGTGAAGAGGAGAATGTAGAGCCTCAAGGGAAAGAAGAAGAGATAGAGTATGAATTAGAACAAGAGGGAGAAAGTGGAGTATTGGAATTGGAGGAAAGAAGGGGAGAGCTGAGGGAGAGTAATTGTTCCGAGGGTTACCTGAAACTGTAGGTCAATCTCGGATGAGATCTTCTGTGCTGGTCAGAGCTGACGTGTCCGGCTGGTGGATAGCGGCCGGAGTGGCCGTATCCGACTTGTTGGACTGGCTACGCTGCTGATCCTTTGTCACCAGAGGGTGGTGGTACCTGCAAGGGACTCTGATGCTTAAGTTAGCAAGGGTATTAAGCAGGTATTTTGTATAATCAGAGTATGAGTTATACCTGGGTGCTCCAGTGTATTTATAATAGTTATCATATCTTATCTTATCTTTGAGTGAGGTCATCTTATCTTCAAGGGAATCGCCCTTATCTCTTTAGGCTTGGACTGCCTTAGGATTTGGGGTGTGTTCCTCTGTTGGGCCCTTTTTGGGCTTTCCTGGTGATTTGGCCGAGCTATTTGAGAAGAGGTCGGATTGTCCTGACCTAAAGAGGTCGGTCGACTTGTCGTTAAGAAACCCGGGTCGAACAGCTCGACCTGGGGTATGAACAGTGCTCCTGCTCGAGTACGGCCTTCCTTTTGAGGTCGAGTCCTTTAGTTTTAGGACTTCGATCCTTCTCTGGTGAAGCTGAACTCGAGTATTTTGTCGACTTCTTCTTTGTAGAGCTTCCCTTTGAATGCGGAACGTTTTTCCTTGATTTTTTGAAACAGGCGTTCCTTTCGTTCCTTTGAAATGCTCGTCTTTCTATCTTGGGAACGTGCGAGGGTTTTAATAACCCATTAATTTTTCCCTTTGCTTTTTTCCCCCTTTCTTCACTTTGATTTTTTACTTTTCTCAAAGATTTGGCTTCCGTTTCTTCTTCTCTCTTGCTCACTGTAACTCCATTTTTTCGCCCTTCTATTTTCTGGTTTGCCTAGGACTCTTCATCTTTTACGCTATCGCGCTTCTACTTGTGGCACCGTTAGTGACTGTTTTGTTCTTTCGGAGGGTGACCTTTGGCCTCGCTATTGCTTCATCTTCTCAATGTTCATCGTCTCTTCCCCTTTTCAGGTATGTTTCTTTCTTTCTTCTTTTACTGTTCTTCTTCCTACTTGGATTGTTTTATTTTATGGAAAAGTTTTGGTCCTGCTTGAATTTATGTTTGGAAAGCTTGAATCTTTTTGTGTCGTCATGCTTGATTGTTGCTGTGATGCATGTTTTTTGGAGTTCCTTTCGATTTATGTACGCCTCTTGGCGTTTTCCCTGATAGTTGATGCTTTTTTAGGGTTTTGAATGTTGTTATTGCCTCAATTTTGCGTCACCATTTTTGGAATTTTGGGATGATGAAACTGTTTGATTCTTTGGAAAAGGATTGCGTCTTTTGGTGATTTTGATCTGTTTTGATGTTGACAGCTGCCTTAGTAGTTTTGTTGAAAGATGGCTTCTTTTGATGGCTTTTTGAATTTTGTAGCTTTCTTCTCGGAGTGTCGCCTTTGTTGAAAAAGGGTTATTTTCTTGTTAGGAGGTGTAGAGATGTAGGCTTGTAGATTTTTCTGAGTCCTTGTTCCAAAATTGCCTCCAAAGGATGCCCCTGGATCTTTGGTGTGGGTCTTGGGGTGTCCTTTTTGCTGTTTGTGTTGCTCTTAGTCATATTTGTCCGAGCTATTTTTGGTTAGTAATATTTTTTCTTTTCTTGTTTGTAGGACTAGTTGGCCATGTCTTCTCGCAAAAATATTGTCGAGGCGTCTTCTAAGGTTCCTGAGGGAATGTCCGAATGGTTGGACTCCCTTGTGTTGCAGTGTGTTTCTCTAGCTAACTCTGAATTCTGTGTGGAGCTTAGGAAACATCATCGAATCTGTAGTAGTAGGGATCAAGAGAACAACTATGATTGGTAGCACCTGATTCTGATAAAAGGGTTTGCTTCCCTGTTCCGACCCAGGGGTGCACCCCTTTTTTTATGCATACGACTTCTTTTTTAGCCAGATGAACATCACCTTTCCCTTCACTCCTTTTGAGACCGACCTGTTATGGTCGTGTAATGTGGCCCCATCTCAGCTTCATCCGAATTCTTGGGATTTCATCAAGATTTTTCAGTTAGTTTGTCAAGAATTTGATGTTACACCTTCTCAAACTCTCTTTCTGTACCTTTTTGTGTTGACCAAGCCTGGGACTACCAAAAAGAAGGCTTCTTGGATTTCTTTTAGGTCTGCCCAGGGACACAGTTTTTTCCATGTATGATGAGTCTTTTAGGGATTTTAAGAATTACTTTTTTAAGATTCGAGATGTTGAAGGAGCTCGTCCTTTCTTTTTGGATGAGAATAGCGAGCCCCGCTTTCCCTTGGAATGGCAGAAGAATGTAGTAGTGTCTAGGTATACTTGGGAGATATTGGACGAGGTCGAGCAGGCTTTTGTAAATGTCTTGGAGGATATTTGGGGGGAACCTCCCTATCTTGATACCAAGAAGTTTTTGGGGAATCTATCCCTTGTCCGAACTGTTCTGGGTCTTTATTATATTTTGCTTTATTTTTACTTTGCTTCCTTCTTTTCCCAGTTTGTAACCTGCTTCTATGGTTTCTTTTGTTTTTCAGAGATGGCCAAGAATAACGACTCTATGAAGGCCTTTAAAAAGGCAAGGAAGGCTACAGCGGCCCAAAACATCTCGGCCAAGGTGGCTGGGGAAGGGTCCTCCCGGGTTCCTACTAAACAGTCTGTGCCAAGCTCTCCTGGATCGAAGAGGATGATCCCTACTCCTCAGGTTCACCTGGTTGATTGATAAACCACTATTTTATGGTTTATCTTGTGCTCAATTGAGTGGATTTTATCAACTCTTTACCCACTTATTCATACTATTTGCATGGTTTTACAATTCCTTCCCAGAATTTGTGCTATGATTGAAAATATACTTCTTTGGCCTTATATTTGCTAATATTAATCCTCTCTTATCACCATTAGATGCCTTGATATGTGTGTTAAGTGATTTTAGAGATTACAGGGCAGGAATAGCTCAGAGGATGGAAAGGAAGCATGCAAAAGTGGAAGGAATACAAGAAGTTGGAGAAATTGCTAAGCTGTCCAGCCTGACCTCTTCGCACTCAAATGGCTATAACTTTAGCTACAAAGGTCCAAATGATGCAGTTTCTATTGTGTTGGAAAGCTAACATCCGGGGCTTCGATTTGATATATAATACGCCATAGTTTCCCTGATGCTAGGCGACGCGACTGCGTGCTTCATGCGGCCGCGTCGCAGTGACGAAAAATCAGCATGTTTGAAATTCGCAACCAGCGAATTCTGGGCTGTTTCTGACCCAGTTTGCGGCCCAGAAAACACAGATTAGAGGCTATAAAGTGGGGGAATACATCCATTCATAAACAGGCTCTCATATTTACAATTTTAGGAGTAGATGTAGTTTTAGAGAGAGAGGTTCTCTCCTCTCTCTTAGGATTAGGATTTATGATTTCTCTTAGTTTTAGGAGTGACTCTCAATACCAGGTTCAATGTTCTTTTTATTTATTTTCTCAATTCAATTTATGAACATCTATGCCAGATTTAATTTCTTTTGTTAATGCAATTTGAAGAATTTTCAGATTTAATTTTGCTTTGCTTTATTTATATTGATGCTTTTTAATTTAGATATTTTCTTCCTTTTGGCTTTGGTTAAGTAATTGGTAACGTTTGAGCTGTCAATAAAGCAGTGATTGAAATTGGGAGTTGCTCCAATAACTCTAGTCTTTCCATAGGAATTGACTAGAACCTGAGGGTTAAACTAATTAATCCACTTGATCTACCTTCATAGTTAGAGGGTAACAAAGTGAGATTAGAATCTAAATTTCATCACAATTGATAAGGATAGGACCTCCAGTTCTAATACCTTGCCCAGAGTTTATTTTATTATTATTATTTTATTTTTCTTATCGTTCAACATACTGCTTCCCTAATTTCTAAAACCCCTACCTTAAAAGACTCATAACCAATAATAAGAACATACCTCCCTGCAATTTCTTGAGAAGACGACCCGAGGTTTAAATACTCGGTTATCAATTTCAAAGGGGTTTGTTACTTGTGACAACCAAAACGTTTGTATGAAAGGACTTTTGAAGGTTTAGAAACTATACTTGCAACGAGGATTTATCCGCAAATTTTTAGACCACGCAAATGTTCCTCTCATCAAAATGGCGCCGTTGCCGGGGAATTGCAAACGTGTGCTTTATTATTGGTTATTGTAAATATTTGCTTTTTACTTGTTTATTTGTTTCTATTTTTGTTTTTATTTTTGCTTTTTCATAAATTAAGAGGTTATTGGTTTTTATTTAGTTATTAATTTTTTTTTTTCAAAAATTTGTTCTTCGTGTTCATCTTAACCTTCAAGTTGTTCTTAGTTGTTTTCTTCATTTTGATCTAAAAAATTTTAAGTTTGGTGTCATTTTATTATTTTTCTCTTTCCTCATTAAATTCAAAAAACTCAAAATTTAAAAGTCAAAAGTCAAATTTCAATATTTAAATTTCAAAATTTCAAATTTCAAATTTCAAACAAATTTCAATTTTAAAAATTCAAATTTAATAATTAAAAATTAAAATCTCAAATTTCAAAATTTAAATCTTTTTCAAAAATCATATCTTTTTCAAAATCTTATCTTATCTTATTTCAAAAATCAAATTTCAAAATTCATTATTTAAATTTCAAATTTTAGAATTTAATTTTTCAAATTTCAAAAATTTAAAAATTCAAAATTTCAATTTTTCAAATTTTAAAATTTAAAATTCAAATTTTAAAATTTAATTTTCAAATTTAAAATTTAATAACCTTTTAATCTAAATTTGTTTTTATTTTCATTTTTAATTTTTATTTTGCTACTATGAACTCTCACTCCTTTGGCTATGAGTCTGGTTACAATTATGTTGCAGGAAGAAAAAATTACAATGAGAACAGGCATCAAGGTTGGAACAATCAAAGATGGGAGGAGCCACAAGGATTTGATCAACCCTCATGGCAACAACCACCTCCAATGGACTATCAACAACCACCACCATATGCCTATAAACCCTCTCCTCAACACAGCTTTGAACCACCATACTCACAAGCCACCTACAACCATTCACCTCCATATGACCCTAACCCGTATCCACCATACCAACCACCCTATGAACCAAATGAACCCTCCTATCCACCCCAAACCTCCATGGAGAAAGCACTTGCCGAACTAAACTCTACTATACAAGCTCTCTTCACCCAAATCGGACCACCAAATACCTTCAACAATCAACCCTCAAGCTCTAGTGCACTTCCTTGTCAACCACAGAATGATCTCTCTATCCCATCACCACCATCCATGGAAGAGCACCCACATCCATCAATCCAAGAGCAACATGATCTCAATGATGCTATTGACATGGAACAAGAGAGAAGGAATCATCTTCGCGAATCCATACTTCATAAGGAGCTAGAGGAGGCCCTAAAGGTGAAGGTAGTAAAAACCCTTGAAGTCGAAGGAGTGGTTGAAGAATTAGTGAAGGAAGAATCAAGGGATCATCTCAAGGAAGCAGCAGATCGATTTCATGCAACTCTATATCAACTAAATCAAGCGATAAGTCAATTAGGTTCCCGACGCTCGGACACTCAAAGTGCTCCCATGGCTTCATGTGGGCAATCTAATGAAGAACGTAGCATGAAGGAGATATTAGAAACTCAAGTGGACAGTACGGAGCATGACTTTGTACTGGAACAAGTGGAGAAAGCTGTAATTATCAAAGAAGAAGAAGTGGTTGCAGACTTAGGAGATGCTGAACCTCCATGGGAAAGTCAGGTTATAGAACCTCCTTCCAAGGCGATTGAAATTGATGCTGAGGAGGGTGTACAACCTCCAAGGCATATCATGATTAAGAACTTGGAAGAGGTCGATCAAGAGATGGAGATTAAAGAAGAAGAAGCACAGCCTCCCATGCCCTCGGTAAGCAATGAAGAAGAGATTGAATTGGAAGAAAGCTACCAAGAGGAAGAGGTTGAAATTGAAGAAGCTTGCAAAGAGGTGGAAGTTGTCAAAGAGCACAAGGGAGTGGAGCTTAGAATCACCTTACCAAAGTTATTGGAGACCCCTCCCCCTAAGTTGCCATCATCCTTCACAACATTCAAGTGGGTAAAATTCATATCCCTTAGCTTTCTAATTCCACTTGAATATGGGCTACTGGAGACGGATGGTCAACTTAGAGCTCTTTGTGGTATTAAGAGTAAGAGGACGATGGTTAGTGGTTGGAGTTGTCAAGCAAGGTTCAACATGGTTGCATACTCAAAGTTTAAATGCAAGGGTTGGTGTAAAGCTCAACTGAATGGGTCTAGGAAGTTGTTTGGACGCCTCAGTGAGAATTCTAAGGCTGAACCACCCGGATGGAATCATGATGATCAACAAGAAGACGGGTGCAAAAGCAAGGTTTGGGATCCTGGAATCTGTTCTGACATCCAACACCCCGGGAGCCTAAGAATCTTGACTCAACACCAAATTTTTTATTTTATTTGTTTGTTCATTGTTGCTTTGCATGTTTGATTGCATATTTGTTTGATTTTTTTTGCATATTTTACCACTTGGTTAAAGTAATATTTTCTTTTTCAAGAAAATTTTTAGAGAATTTCACTAATTTGAATAAAATTTGAAGAAATATTATACTGGAACATGGTTTAGAGCTCGAACACACAAAACCTGTGAGATTTTTTGAACCTATTTGAATTGGTTGCATTTTATCAACCAATAATTTATTTTTAGTGTGTGTTTTTATATTCTCTCTAAAATTGTGATCTTTGTCTTGCTTAATTCTATATTTCCATGGTTTGATGTATGCATGCACTTACATGATTGAGGCCTTTGTTTCACTAAGCTTACATACCCATATGGCCTTACCTTTCATTATCCTTTGCAAACCAATTTGAGCCTATTTTACCAATTTGTTCTTTACTTTAGCACATCATTAACTCTAAGCGGAAAATAATAATGTCCTTAATTTGAATCCTTGGTTAGCTTAGACTAGTGAAAGTGCTCATGAATTAAGTGTGGAAAAAAATGGGTTTGGAAACAATTGGTTTAAGAATTGGGTATTATATATCTTTATGAAACTGTGAAAGAAATGTTTAAAACATGATTCATGCATTCAAAAAAAAAAAGTGAGAAAAAGAAAAGAAAAAAAAGAGCAAATAATAAAAAGGGGACAAAATGCCCCAAAGTAAATGGTGAAAGCAATGCATATGTACTGTACTTGAAATTAGAATGCATGAATATGTGGAAAACATGGTTAATGGATAGTTAGATGTGGTATTATGATTACATGGATTGTCTAAAGTTAGGTGGAAAGTTTAAGTTAATTAAGGATTCAGATTTTAGTCCACTTGACCAAATACAATCCTACCTTGACCCTAACCCCATTACAACCCTTAAAAGACCTCTTGATATGTGTATCTGTGCATTAAATTTGTGTTGATTGTTAGATGAAGAGCAAGCCTTAGAAAGCAAGGTTAGTAGAGAATTGAGAGAATCGAACCTTAAACACTTGAGTAATTAGAGTGTATACACTACCAGTGAGGGTTCGATGCTCAATTCCTTGTTCCCTGCTTTCATGAGCTATTTTCTTCTTGCAAGTCTATTTGTACTTCATTTTCATGATTTGAATTAGTGAAATCCAGTTCATATATGTTCTTGGAAGATTTATTGATTTTTAACCAAGTAGGTAGAAATATTCTGCATGTAGTTGCATTCATATAGATAAGTTGCATTTCATACATTCTATCATTCATCTTCACCCCTTTATAGCTTCTCTTGAGCTTAGCATGAGGACATGCTAATGTTTAAGTGTGGAGAGGTTGATAAACTACTATTTTATGGTTTATCTTTTGCTCAATTGAGTGGATTTTATCAGCTCTTTACCCACTTATTCATACTATTTGCATGGTTTTACAATTCCTTCCCAGAATTTGTGCTATGATTGAAAACATGCTTCTTTGGCCTTATATTTGCTAATATTAATCCTCTCTTATCACCATTAGATGCCTTGATATGTGTGTTAAGTGATTTCAGAGATTACAGGGCAGGAATGGCTCAGAGAATGGAAAGGAAGCATGCAAAAGTGGAAGGAATACAAGAAGTTGGAGAAATTGCTAAGCTGTCCAGCCCGACCTCTTCGCACTCAAACAGCTATAACTTTAGCTACAGAGGTCCAAATGATGCGGTTCTAATAGCGTTGGAAAGCTAACGTCCGGGGCTTCGATTTGATATATAATATGTCATAGTTGCCTTGACGCTAGGCAACGCGACCGCGTGTTCCATGCAGCCGCATCGCAGTGACGAAAAATCAGCATATTTCAAATTCGCAACCAGCGAATTCTGGGCTATTTCTGACCCAGTTTGCGGCCCAGAAAACACAGATTAGAGGCTATAAAGTGGGGAAATGCATCCATTCATAAACAGGCTCTCATATTTACAATTTTAGGAGTAGATATAGTTTTAGAGAGAGAGGTTCTCTCCTCTCTCTTAGAATTAGGATTTATGATTTCTCTTAGTTTTAGGAGTGACTCTCAATCCCAGGTTCAATGTTCTTTTTATTTATTTTCTCAATTCAATTTATGAACATCTATGCCAGATTTAATTTCTTTTGTTAATGCAATTTGAGGTATTTTCAGATTTAATTTTGCTTTGCTTTATTTATATTGATGCTTTTTAATTTAGATATTTTCTTCCTTTTGGCTTTGGTTAAGTAATTGGTAACGCTTGAGCTGTCAATAAAGCAGTGATTGAAATTGGGAGTTGCTCCAATAACTCTAGTCTTTCCATAGGAATTGACTAGGACCTGAGGATTAAACTAATTAATCCACTTGATCTACCTTCATAGTTAGAGGTTAACAAAGTGAGATTAGAATCTAAATTTCATCACAATTGATAAGGATAGGACCTCCAGTTCTAATACCTTGCCAAGAGTTTATTTTATTATTATTATTTTATTTTTCTTATCATTCAACATACTGCTTCCCTACTTTCTAAAACCCCTACCTTACAAGACTCATAACCAATAATAAGAACATACCTCCCTGCAATTCCTTGAGAAGACGACCCGAGGTTTAAATACTCGGTTATCAATTTCAAAGGGGTTTGTTACTTGTGACAACCAAAACGTTTGTATGAAAGGACTTTTGAAGGTTTAGAAACTATACTTGCAACGAGGATTTATCCGCAAATTTCTAGACCACGCAAAAGTTCCTCTCATCATTGATCCTCCCCTGACTTCTGCTACTACTTCTCTTCCACATGTCGCTCCTCTTTCGAAAAAATAGAGGACTGTCGAGCCTTTCAATCTGGATGCCCCCGACTTTGATGCTGTTGGATTTGTTGATCAACAGATCGCCCTTTATGGTGTTGTCCCTACTGACAATGTCTCTATCCTCCATCATTTGGACTTCATTACTCGGAGCAGCATAAAAATGGCACATATGGGGGTAGCGTTGTTTTGGACTGCCCAGGATGTTCCTGTTCGCGCTACAAAGGCTTTTATGCTAGAGGCCAAGTCGGAATATGACCGGATTAAGGGTTTAAAGGAGAAGATTGAGGTGAAGGTGGCCAAGTTGGAAAAGGAGTTGGAGGGTGAGAAAACTCGGGCTATTGCTTTGGCGGCTTCTGCCAAGTTGTCTGAAGACATGGCGCTGAAGCACAAGGAGAGTTATGTCACGACTTACAGGGAGATGATGGGTCTTAGGGAGGATTTGGAGTCTGCCCGAGCTAATTATGCCGAGCTCCAGGGTCATCTTGTAGGCAGCGTAAATGCTGCTTCTGAGTACTTGAAGGAGCAGGTTCGAGTTCTTGCGCCCGAGCTCGACCTTACTCTCTTCAGCTTGGACAACATTGTGAGGGATGGTAAAATTGTCCCTAATGACCCTGATGATGACGATGTCGAGCTTCCTCCTGTGCCTGCTGCCAAAGTTTCTGTTGTGCCGACTTCTTCAACTCCTTCAGCTGAGGTGGGTCATCCTGAGTCGGATTCTGATTGTCAGGTCCTGAACCGGGATGATGGGACGGTAGATGCGGTGCCTCTTCAGACTCGTCCTCCTTCACCTCGTGATGCTGTGACTGGGAACTCTTTGGATCCTCTATGATTATTCTGGATATTTTTGTATATAGCCTGGCTTGTGGGCTCTGAACTTTTTATGTTTTGTAACTTGTGGTTTTTAACTGCTGGACACCTTTAGTTGCTTTTCTGTTAACAACTTTTTTGAAAAAACAAAGTAGTTTCTCAAGCTCTTGGGGCTGACTTTTGGTGGCCTCTTGAGTTCTTGTTATTATTATAACTTGTTCTTTTCGTAATATGCTTGTCTGCACCTATCTGATACCTTCTAGGTTTTTTGGGAGTGTTGGAACTTTGTTTGTCCGACCTCTTTTACTTGCCTTTGTATTTTCATACTTATGGTTCTTTTGAGATCGTGGATTTTCTGGATCCAACTTGCGTGTCTTCTATCGGCCGTATTCTTTTCTTGGCCTGAGGTTTATTTCTAGTAATCCATTTTGTTTGAACCTTTTGTTAGGTCTCTTTTAATGGATTATTTTCTAGTAATAATTGGTTGGAAGCCGATTTCATCATGTCGGTTCGATCTAAGTTATTTCTGGTAATCTATTTTCTTGGACCTTGGTCAGGTCTCTTTTTATAGATTATCTTTTATAACTTGTTTGGTTTGGGCCGACTTTATCATGTCGGTCCCTTCTAAGTTATTTCTAGTAATCTATTTTCTTGGACCTTGGTCAGGTCTCTTTTATAGATTACTTTTTATAACTTGTTTGGTTTGGGCCGACTTTATCATGTCGGTCCAGAATAACTAAAGATTGATGGTTTAGAGGTTATAGAAAACTCTCGTTGCAAGTATAGTTACTAAACCAAGCAATCAACCTTACAAATATTTTGGTTGTCACAAGTAACAAACCCCTTTAAAATTGATAACCGAGTATTTAAACCTCGGGTCGTCTTCTCAAGGAATTGCAGGGAGGTATGTTCTTATTATTGGTTATGAGTTTGTAAATTAGAGGTTTTAGAAATTAGGGAGCAGTATGTTGCATAAGGAGAATAAAATAAATAAATAACTATAAAATAAACTCTTGGCAAGGTATGAAAACAGGAAGTCCTATCCTGGTTATCCTTATCAATTGTAATGAGAATTGGATTTTTCTCCCACTTTGTTGACCTCTAACTATAAAGGTAAGTTAAGTGGATGAATTAATTTTTATTCCTCAGGTCCTAGTCTTTCCTTGGAAAAGGCTAGAGTTATTGGAACTCGAATTAATTCTTGAAGAATTCCAATTTCCAATCAACAATGAGTTTGATAACTCAAGTGTTTCCACTGATTCAACCAAAGCCAAAAGGGAAGAAAGTCTACTTGAATGAAAATAACTTGGATGAGCACAGAGCATTAATAAATTAAAGAGAGCAATCATAAGTCTGAAATACCTCAAATTATATAAAATATTCAAATCATAACATGGAAAAGTTCATAAATTAAATTGGGAAAATAAATAAAAATAAAGAACCTATGATTGAGAGTCGCTCCTAAAACTAAGAGAAATCCTAAATCCTAATCCTAAGAGAGAGGAGAGAACCTCTCTCTCTAAAAACTACATCTAAATCCTAAAATTGTGTATTATGAAAGCTTCTCCGTTGAATGGATGCATTCTCCCACTTTATAGCCTCTAATTTGTATTTTTTGGGCCGCAAACTGGGTCAGAAACAGCCCAGAATTCGCTGGTTGCGAATTCAAACACGCTGATTTTTGTCACTGCGATGCGGCTGCATAGAGCACGCGGTCGCGTCATCTAGCTTAAGGGAAACTATGGCATATTATATATCAAATCGAAGCCCCGGACGTTAGCTTTCCAACGCAACTGGAACCGCATCGTTTGGACCTCTGTAGCTAGAGTTATAGCTGTTTGAGTGCAAAGAGGTCAGGTTGGACAGCTTAGCAAGTTCTCCAACTTCTTGTATTCCTTCCACTTTTGCATGCTTCCTTTCCGTCCTCTGAGCCATTCCTGCCCTGTAATCTCTGAAATCACTTAACACACATATCAAGGCATCTAATGGTGATAAGAGAGGATTAAACATATCAAAATTAAGACCAAAGAAGCATGTTTTCAATCAAAGCACATAATTAGGAAGGTAAATGTAAAACCATGCAAATAATATGAATAAGTGGGTAAAGAGTTGATAAAATCCACTCAATTGAGCACAAGATAAACCATAAAATAGTGGTTTATCAACCTCCCCACACTTAAACACTAGCATGTCCTCATGCTAAGTTCAAGAGAAGCTATAAAGATGAAGAGGAATGGTAGAAAGTATGAAATGCAATCCTATCTATATGAATGCAACTAAATGTGAAATGCTTCTACCTACTTGGTTAAAAATAAATAAGTTCTCCAAGACAAACATAAATCAAATTCCACTAATTCAAATTATACAATAAAAGACAAGTAAACTTGTAAGAAGATAGCTCATGAAAGCAGGGAACATAGAATCAAGCATTGAACCCTCACAGGAAGTGTATATGCACTCTAATCTCTCAAGTGTCTAGGGTCAATCACTCTACTCTTCCCTAGTCATGCTTTCTAAACCTTGTTCTTCATCTAACCAATCAACAAATATTTAGCATACCAATGCAAACATCATGAGGTCTTTTTCAAGGTTGTAATGGGGCTAAGGTAAGGGTAAAGGTATATATATGGCTAAGTGAGCTTTATAAATTGAATCTTTAATTAACCTAAGCTTTCACCTAACATACATATACTATATATAACTCTAGTTCATGCCTAGCTACCCAAAATTCCCATTTTTACATCACATACTCATGTATCAACTTTTTCTTTTTAATTTATCACATGTGCATTGATTTTTCACTAACTTAACATTGGGGTAATTTTGTCCCCTTATTTATTTATTTATATTATATATATTTTTTCCCTTTTTTTTTTGAATCATAAAAGCAAACATAACTTATCAATGCACATGGATTCTCCATTATTTTTCTATTTTGGTTTTTTTTCATGAGTAGGTTCCCAAATTCCTAATATTCAAATAAATTAGAAACATGATATATTCCCCCTTTTAACCCATGTTCCCACAATTTCCCCACACTTAGTTGATGCACAATCTCTAACTTAAGCTAACCAAAGATTCAATTTGGGATAATTAATTTGTTTTTTTGCTTAAGGTTAGTGATGTGGTTATAGAACAAGAGGGGATTAAAAGCTCAAGGTGGCTAACAAAGGTGAAGTAAAGGGTAGGCTTATTTGGGATAAGTGAGCTGAAATCAAACAATGGCCTCAATCATATGCAAGCATGTAAATACACTAAATAATGGACATATAGATTGGAACAAAATATAGATTACAATCATAGAGAAGAAAACACACAAGAATAAAAATTTATGGTTAAATAATGTAACCATGTAAATAAGCTCAGAATCTCACAGGTTGTGTGTTCTTTGGCTCAAAAACCATGTTCCAAATACAACTTCCAAACAAGTTTAACACAAAAAAAAAATTTTAATTAATTTTTTATTTAAATTAGTGAAATTTTTTAAAAATAGGATCTTAAAAAGAAACTTATTATTTTAACCAAGCAGTAACTAAATGCATAAAATCAAATAAACATGCAAGCAATTAAACATGCAAATGCAGCAACTAATTTAACAAAGAAAATTTAAACATTGGTGTTGAGATAGAAAGGTACTAACCTACGGAGATTGATATCGACCTCCCCACACTTAAAGATTGCACCGTCCTCGGTGCATGCTGAGATGTGCAGGTGGACGGGTTGTTCCAACTGATGCTTTTCTTCAAGGATTGTGTAGATGGACTTGTTTGTCTCCCCTTTTAGAAGTTTCTCCCTTTTTCCGTCTTCAGTGGCCAGCCTGAAAGAAGAGAAAAAGAAGAACAGTAACCCAGAAATAAAGATAAGAAGACAAATAAAATATGGTTGGGTTAATGCCAAATAATGAGGGTCTCAATTACATGGTAGCTACAACATGCAAGTGAAAAAACAGTAGAGGTACATGGCAAATCAAGAGTGCAAAAATTTGCAACAATAGGGAAGAGAGTGTGGGTAAGAAGAGATAATATAAATTCATATCAATGTAAAAGTAATACAGGTATAAAAGATTGGTATTGATATAAATAATATTACCTATCCAGAATAAAACAAGTCACTAAGCATCCAAAATAATACAAGAGAAGATGCAACAGTTAAATAAGAAAATTTTTTAACACCAAAGAAAAAATAATTAATTTAGAAAAGAAAATAAAAATATGCACAAAATTAAGATGCAATAAATGAAATATGCAAATAAATTAAATAAAATAGAATGGAGGTGAAAAAGATGAGTAGTCAAAGAAAATAAGAAAGGAAGGAGAAAGAAATAATAGAAATAAGGATTTGGAGAAGAAAAGATAAGAGATTTGGCAAATTAGGAAAAGTTGTGCAGCGCAAGCGATGCGGTCGCGTGGGGCACGCGGTCGCGCGACTTGCGTTTAAACTGATTGACGCGGTCGTGTCGGTCACGCGGTCGCGTGACCCGTTTTATGCTACTGGCGCGAGGGCAGCCTCGCTCTCGCACAACTCTCTGTTCAAAATCATATTAGTGCCAAATTTTGGGTGACGCGATCGCGTGGGGCACGCGATCGCGTTGATGGCCTTTCTTTTAAAATGACGCGGCCGCGTGGAGTACGCGGTCGCATGGTAGGGCTTGGGCTTCCAGCACGAGTCCAGCCCAATTCCAGCTCAACTTTCGGCCATACACCCTTTTTACGTCGATTTTAGGTCACGCGGCCGAGTGGGTGATGCGGTCACGTGGGAGGCCATTATTCGCATATGACGCGGTCGCGTCAGCGACGCGGTCATGTGAGGTGATTTGTGCTAGGGGCACGCCTCCAGCCATGCTCTCGCATGACTCTTTGTTCAATTCTTTTCTTCCCAACGCACTAGTGACGCGGACGCGTCAGCGATGCTGCCGCGTCGCGTGCGTGTTTTTTTTTATGCATGAAAAATGCAGAATGCAATGCTAATATGAGTGTTATGAAAAACTCCAGGTTCAATACAATAAAATAAAATAAAACTCAAAAACAAATAAAACTAAATAAAAATGAAAAAGGAACGATCATACCATGGTGGGTTGTCTCCCACCTAGCACTTTTAGTTAAAGTCCTTAAGTTGGACATTTGATGAGCTTCCTGTTATGGTGGCTTATGCTTGAACTCATCCAGGAATCTCCACCAATGTTTGTGAT